>NW_022196911.1:69470842-69491239 GCF_008632895.1 Mastomys coucha | reverse complement strand
TCCTTCACCTGTTTGATTGTGTTTTCCTGTAGTTCTTTAAGAGATTTTTGTGTTTCCTCTTTAAGAACATCTAGCTCTTTACCTGTGTTCTCCTGTACTTCTTTGAGGGTGCTATTTATGTCTTTCTTAAAGTCCTGTATCATCATCATGATAAGTGATTTTAGATCTGAATCTTGTGTTTCCGGTGTGATGGTGTGTCCAGAACTTACTATGGTGGGAAAATTGGGTTCCAATGATGCCAAGTAACCTTGGTTTGTGTTGTTTATTTTCTTACACTTGGCCCTCACCATCTGGTTATCTCTAGTGCTACCTGCCTTTGCTAAATCTGACTGGAGTCAGTCCTTCCTGTAATCCTGGTTGTATCAAAACTCCTCAGAGTCAGGCTGTCTCTGTGATCCTGTGATTCTGGGATCCTGTGACTCTGGGCTTGTTAGAGCAACTGGGAGTGCAGCAGCTTCCTCTGGGTGTTGTGGGATTGGCTGTGGAGCCTGGGCCCAAGGTCTTCTCAGGATACCAGCCCAGAAAGACCAGAAGGAACCCGAGCCACTCTGCTGGTGGAGTTCCTGTGTGCCTGGTCCCACAGGTCCCAGTTACTCCTGGTATCTGGACAGATGTTGGGTCCTCCTCACGTCTGATCCTGAGAGTGTCAGAGTACCTGGGAGTGGAGCTTCCTCTGGGGTGTTGTGGGACTGGCTGCAGAACTTGCGCCCAAGGTCTGCTCAGGACACCAGCCCAGAGAGCAACATTTTCTTTTTTATTTAATTTTTTGGCTATAGTGCACATTGTACATAATTTTCTCTGTATCTTCAAAACCTAATACATATTTGTTATTTTAATGATTCTGATGTAAGATATATTCTTTTCTTTCTCTTTTTATTATGTATTTTCTTTATTTGCATTTCAAATGTTATCCTCTTTCCTGTTTCCCCTCAGAAAACCTGCTATCCCATCCTCCTTCCCACTGCACACCAACCCATGGACTCCCACTTTTCTGTCCTGGCATTCCCCTACAGTGGGGCATCGAGCCTTCACAGAACAAAGAGCCTCTCCTCCCATTGATTACTGACAAGGCCATCCTCTGCTACAAATACAGCTGGAGCCATGGGTCCCTCATGTGTACTTCTTGGTTGGTGGCTTAGTTCCCTGGGAGCTCTGGGGAGGGTCTGGTTAGTTGATATTGTTGTTCCTCCTATGGGGCTGCAAACTCCTTCAGCTCCTTGGGTCCTTTCTCTAGTTCCTCCATTGGGGACCCCGTCCTCAATCCAATGGTTAGCTGAGAGCTTCCACCACTATATTTGTTGGACACTGGCAGGACTCTCAGGAGACAACTATATCAGGTTCCTATCAGCAACACTTCTTGGCATTCAAAGTAGTGTCTGGGTTTTGTAACTGTATATGGGATGGATCACCAGGTGGGGCAGTCTCTGGATTGCCATTCCTTCAAACTCTTCTCCACACTTCATCTATGTATTTCCTCTTATGGGTATTTTGTTCCCCATTCTAAGAAGGACCAAAGTATCCACACTGGTCTTCCTTCTTCTTGAGCTTCATGTGGTCTCTGAATTGTATCTTGGGTATTCTGAGCTCCTGGGCTAATATCTACATATCAGTGAGTGCATACCATGTGTGTTCTTTTGTGATTAGGTTACCTCACTCAGGATGATATTTTCTAGTTCCATCCATTTGCCTAAGAATTTCATGAATTCATTGTTTTTAATAGCTGAGTAGTAATCCATTCCTTTGTTGTGGGACATCTGGGTTCTTTCAGCTTCTGACTATTATAAATAAGGCTGCTATGAACATAGTGGAGCATGTGTCCTTATTACATGTTGGAGTATCTTTTCGGTATATGACGAAAAGTGGTATAACTGGGTCCTCAGGTAGTACTATGTCCAATTTTCTGAGGAACCACCAAACTGATTTCTAGAGTGATTGTACCAGCTTGTAATCCCACCAACGATGGAGGAGTCTTCTTCTTTCTCCACATCTTCACAAGCATCTGCTGTCACCTGAGATTTGATCTTAACCACTTTGACAGGTGTCAGGTGGAATCTCAGGATTGTTTTGATTTGCATTTCCCTGATGACTAAGGATGTTGAACATTTCTTTAATTGCTTCTCAGCCATTTGGTATTCCTCAGTTGAGAAGTCTTTGTTCAGCTCTGTACCTCATTTTTAATAGAGTTATTTGGTTCTTGGGAATCTAACTTCTTGAGTTATTTGTATAATTTGGAAATTAGCCCTCTACTGGATGTAGGAGTGGTAAAGATCTTTTCCCTGTTGGTTGCAGTTTTGTCCTGTTGACAGTATCCTTTGCCTTGCAGAAGCTTTGCAATTTTATGAGGCCCCATTTGTCAATTCTTGATCTTAAAGCACAGGCCATTTGTGTTCCTTCAGAAACTTTTCCCCTGTGCTCATGCCCATTTATTTGAGACTTTTCCCCACTTTCTTTTCTATTAGTTTTGGTGTATCTGGTTTTATGTGGAGGTCCTTGATCCACTTGGACTTGAGCTTTGTGCAAGGAGATAAGAATGGATCAATTTGCATTCTTCTGCATGCTTACTGTCAGTTGAACCAGCAGAATTTGTTGAAAATGCTGTCTTTTTTTCCACTGGATCCTTTTAGCTCCTTTGTCAAAGATCAAGTGGCAATAGGTGTATGGGTTCATTTCTGGGTCTTCAATTCTATTCCATTGATGTACATGTCTGTCACTGTAGCAATACCATACCATTTTTTAAATCACTATTGCTATGTTCTACAACTTGAGGTCAGGAATGGTGATTCTGCCAGGATTTCTTTTATTGTTGAGAATACTTTTCACTATCCTTGTTTCTTATTTTTCCAGATGAATTTGCAAATTGCTCTTCCTAACTCTATGAAGAATTAAGCTGGAATTCTGATGGGGATTACACTGAATCTGTAGACTGCTTTTAGCAAGATGGCCATTTTTACTATATTAATCCTGCCAATTCATAATCATGGGAGATCTCTCCATTTTCTGTGATTTTGTTTGATTTCTTTCTTGAGAGACTTGAAGTTATTATTGTCATATAGGTCTTTCACTTGTTTGGTTAGAGTTACCCCAATATGCTTTATATTATTTGTGGCTATTGTGAAGGAAGTTATTTCTCTTATTTCTTTCTCAGCCTGTTTATCATTTGTATAAAGGAAGGCTACTGATTTGAGTTAATTTTATATTCAGCAACTTTGTGGAAGTTGGTTATCAGGTTTAGGAGTTCTCTGGTGGAATTTTTGGGATCACTTAAGTATACTATCATATCAACTGCAAATAGTGATATTTTGACTTCTTCCTTTAGAATTTTTATCCCTATGATGTCCTTTTGGTATCTATTGCTCTGGCTAGGACTACAAATATTTAATAGGTAGGGAGAGAGTGGGCAGCCTTATCTAGTCTCTGATTTTAGTGGGATTGCTTCAAGTTTCTCTCCATTTACTTTGATGTTGGTTACTGGTTTTCTGTATACTGCTTTTGTTATGTTTAGGTATGGGCCTTGAATTACTGATCTTTCCAAGACTTTTGTCATGAAAGGGTATTGGATTTTTGTCAAATGCTTTCTTAGCATCTAATGAAATGTTCACTTTTTTTCTTTGATTTTGTTTATATAGTGGATTACATTGATGGATTTCCATATATTGAAACACCCCTTCATCCCTGGGATGAAGTCTACTTGATCATGACAGATGATCATTTTAATGATTCTTGGATTTGGTTTGTGAGAACTTTATTGCGTATTTTTGCCATGATACTAATAAGAGAAATTGGTCTGCAGTTCCCTTTCTTTGTTGCGTCTTTGTGTAGTTTAGGTGTCAGAGTAATTTTGGCTTCATAGAATTAATGGGCTAGTGTTCCTTTTGTTTCTGTTTTGTGCAATAGTTTGAAGAGTATTGGCAATAGGTCTTCTTTGAAAATCTGATGGAACTGCACTAAAACCATCTTGTCCTGGGGTTTTTTTGGTTGGGAGACTATTAGTGACTGCTTCTATTTCTTTAGGATTATGGGACTGTTTAGATCATTTATCTAATCCTGATTTAACTTTGGTACCTGATATCTGTCTAGAAAATTGTCCATTTCATCCAGATTTTCCACTTGTGTTGAATATAGGCTTTTGCAGTAGGATCTGATGATTTTTGGATATCCTTGGTTTCTGTTGTTATGTCACCCTTTTCATTTCTGATTGTGCTAATTTGGATACTTTCTCAGTGCCCCCTGGTAACTCTGGCTAAGGGTTTATCTATCTTGTTCATTTTCTCAAAGAACCACCTCCTGGTTTGGCTAATTCTTTGTATAGTTCTTTTAGTTTTCATTTGGTTGCTTTCAGCTCTGAGTTTATTTCCTGCTATCTATTCCTCTTGGGTATATTTGCTCCTCCTTGTTCTAGAGCTTTCAGAAGTGCTGTCAAATTGCTGGTGTATGCGCTCTCCAGTTTCTCTTTGGAGACACTCAGAGATATGAGTTTTTCTCTTAAGACTGCTTTCATTGTGTCCCATAAATTTGGGTATGTTGTGGCATCATTTTCATTAAACTCTAAAAAGTCTTTAATTTCTTTCTTTATTTCTCCCTTGACCAAGTTATCATCAAGTAGAGTGTTATTCAGCTTCCACATGTATGTGGGCTTTCTATTGTTTATGTTGTTATTGAAGACCAGCCTTAGTTCTTGGTGATCTGATAATATGCATGGAATTATTTCAAGCTTCTTGTATCTGTTGAGGCCTGTTTTGTGACTGATTATGTGTTCAGTTTTGGTAAAGGTACTAAGAGGTGCTGAGAAGAAGGTATATTCTTTTGTTTTAGGATAAAATGTTATATACATATACATATTCATATACATATACATATATATACAAATACATATACATAATTGGTTGAATCCAGTTGGTTCATAACTTCTGTTAGTTTCACTGTGTCTCTGTTTAGTTTCTGATTCCATGATCTGTCTATTGATGAGAGTGGGATATTGAAGTCTCCCACTATTATTGTGTGAGGTGCAATGTGTGATTTAAGCTTTAGTAAGTTTCTTTTATGAATGTGTGTGCCCTTGCATTTGGAGCATAGATATTCAGAATTGAGAGTTATTCTTGTTAGATTTTACACTTGATGAGTAAGAAGTGTTTTTCCTTATCTTTTTTGAGAACTTTAGGTTGAAAGTCAATTTTATTGGATATTAGAATGGCTACTCCAGCTTGTTTCTTTGGATTTTCTTGGAGAATTGTTTTCAAGATTTTTACTCTGAGGTAGTATCTGTCTTTGTCACTGAAGTGGGTTTCCTGTATGCAGCAAAATGCTGGGTCCTGTTTAGGTATCCAGTCTGTTAGTCTATGTCTTTTTATTGTGGAATTGAGTCCATTGATATTAAGAGATATTAGAGAAAAGTGATTGTTGCTTCTTGATATGTTTATTGTTGAGGTGGAATTATGTTTATATGGCTATCATCATTTTGGTTTGTTAAAAGAGAATTATTTTCTTGCTCTTTCTAGGGTATAGTTTCCCCAACACACTGGAAAAGCAAGATATGAATTTAAAATCACATCTCATGATGCTGATAGAGGATTTTAAGAAGGACATAAATAACACACTTAAAGAATTAACACATGGAAGCAGGTAGAAGCCCTTAAAGAGCAAACACAAAAAGCTCTTAAAGAATTACAGGAAAACACAATCAAGCAAGTAAAGGAATTGAACAAAACAATCCAGGATCTAAAAATGAAAGTAGAAACAATAAAGAAATCACAAAGGGAGACAACTCTGGAGATAGAAAACCTAGGAAATAGATCAGGAGCAATAGATGCAAGCATCACCAAGAAATAGAAGAGAGAATCTCAGGCACAGAAGATACCATAGAAAACATTGACACAACAATCAAAGAAAATGCAAAATGCAGGAAGATTCTAACTCAAAACATCCAGGACAAAATGAGAAGACCAAATCAAAGGATAATAAGTACAGAAGAGAGCAAAGATTCCCAAATTAAAGCGCCAGTAAATATCTTCAACAAATTTAGAGAGGAAAACTTCCCTAACCTAAAGAAAAAGATATCCATAAACGTACAAGAAGCCTACAGAACACCAAGTAGACATCCTCCCATCACATAATAATTCCTCCCATCACATAATAATCAAAACACCAAATGCACAAAACAAACAATATTAAAAGCAGTAAGGAAAAAGTCAAGTAACATAAAGGTAGACCTATTAGGATCACACTATACTTCTTGCCAGAGACTATGAAAGCAAGAAGATCCTGGGCAGACATTATACAGACACTAAGAGACACAAATGGCAGCCCACACTACTATATGTAGCAAAACTCTCACTAATCTTAGATGGAGAAATCAATATATTCTATGACAAAATGAAATTTACACAATATCTTATGACAAATCCAGCACTTCAAAGGATAATAAATGGAAATCTCCAACACAAGAATGAAAACTCCACCCTAGAAAAAGCAAGAAAATAATCTTCTTTTAAAAAAACCAAACATTTTGCTGCATACAGGAAACCCATCTCATTGACAAAGACATAAACTACCTTAAAGTAAAAGGCTGGAAAACAATTCTCCATGCAAATCGTACCAATAAACAAGCTGGAGTATCCATTCTAATGTCGAATAAAATCGACTTTCAACCTAAAGTTATCAAAAAAGATAAGGAATGACACATCATACTCATCAAAGAAAAAATCTACAATGGAAAACTCTCTATTCTGAACATCTATGTTCCTAATGCAAAGGTACCCATATTCATAAAAGAAACTATACTAAAGCTCAAAGCACATATTTCACCATACTCAATAATATTGTGAGACATCAACATCCCACTCCCTGCAATGGGCAGATCATGGAAACAGAAACTAAAAAGAAACAAAGTGAAACTAACAGAAGTTATGAATCAAATGGATTTTACAGATATCTATAGAATATGTTATCCTAAAATGATAGAATATACCTTCTCAGCACCTCATGGTACCTTCTAAAAAATTAAACATATAATCGGTCACAAAACAGGCCTCAACAGATACAAGAATATTGAAATAATCTCATGCATCCTATCATATCAGCATGGACTAAGGCTGGTACTTAATAACACCATAAACAATAGAAAGCCCACATACACGTAGAAGCTTAACATCACTCTACTCAGCAATAACTTGGTCAAGAAAAAAATAAAGAAAGACATTGAAGACTTTTTAGAGTTTAATGAAAATGAAGCCATAGTATACCCAAACTTATGGGACACAATGAAAGCACCCCTAAGAGGAAAACTTATAGCTGTGAATGCCTCCAAAAAGAAACTGGAGAGAGCATACCCTACTAGCTTAACAGCACATCTGAAAGCTCTAGAACAAAAGGAAATAAATACACCAAAGAAGAGTAGAAGGGAGGAAATAATTAAACTCAGGGCTGAAATCAACCAAGTACAAACAAAAAGAACTATACAAAGAATCAACCAAATGAGGAGCTGGTTCTTTGAGAAAATGAAAAAAATAGGTGAAACATTAGCCAGACTAACTAGAGGGCACAGAGACAATATTCTAATTAACAAAATCAGAAATTAAAAGGGAGACATAACAACAGAAATGGAGGAAATACAAAAAAAAATCCTCAGATCTTACTACAAAAGCCTATACTCAATAAAACTTGAAAATCTGGATGAAATGGACAATTTTCTAGACAGATATTAGGTACAGAAGTTAAATAAGAATCAGATAAAAAAGTCTAAACTGTCCCATATCTCCTAAAGAAATAGAAACCATCATTAATAGTCTCCCAAACAAAAAAATCCCAGGACCAGATGGGTTTAGTGTAGAGTTCTATCAGACCTTCAAAGAAGACCTAATACCAGTACTCCTCAAACTATTCCACAAAATAGAAACAGAAGGACTCTACACAATTTCTCTGATACTTAAAACAAAGACACAACAAAGAAAGAGAACTTCAGTCCAATTTCCCTTATAAATATCAATGCAAAAATATTCAATAAAATTCTTGCAAACTGAATCCAAGAACACATCAAAACAATCATCCATCATGATCAAGTAGGCTTCATCCCAGGTTTGCAGGGATGGTTCAATATACAGAAAACCATCAATGTAATTCAGTATATAAATAAATTCAAAGAAAAAACATATGATCATTTCATTAGATGCTGAGAAAGCATTTGACTAAATTCAACACCCCCTCATGATGAAAGTCTTGGAAAGATTAGGAATTGAAAGGCCATACAAACATAGTAAAAGCAATACACAGCAAACCAGTAGCCAACATCAAACTAAATGGAGAGAAACCTGAAGCAATCCCACTAAAATCAGGGACTAGACAAGGCTGCCCACTCTCTCCCTACCTTTTCAATATTGTACTGGAAGTCCTAGCTGGAGCAATTAGACAACAAAAGGAGATCAAAGGGATACAAACTGGAAAGGAAGAAGTCAAAATATCCCTATTTACAGATGATAGGATAGGATACTTAAGTGACTCCAAAATTTCTACCACAGAAATTTTAAATCTGATAAACAACTTCAGCAAAGAAGCTGGGTACTAAATTAACTCAAACAAATCAATGGCCTTCCTCTACACAAAGGATAAACAGGTTGAGAAAGAAATTAGGGAAATAACACTCTTCACAATAGTCACAAATAATACAAAATACCTTGGTATGACTCTAACTAAGCAAGTGAAAGATCTATATGATAAAAACATCAAGTATCTGAAGAAAGAAATTGAAGAAGATCTCAGAAGATGGAAAGATCTCCCATGCTCATGGCTTGGCAGGATTAATATAGTAAAAATGGCCATCTTGCCAAAAGCAATATACAGATTCAATGCAATCCCCAACAAAATTCCAACTCTATCTTCAGAGTTAGAAAGATCAATTTGCAAATTCATCTGGAATAACAAAAAACCTAGGATAGCAAAATCTATTCTCAACAATAAAAGAAGTTCTGGTGGAATCACCATCCCTGACCTCAAGCTGTACTACAGAGAAATTATGATTAAAAACTGCATGGTATTGGTACAGTGACAGGCAGGTAGATCAATGGAATAGAATTGAAGACTCAGAAATGACCCCACACACCTATGGTCACTTGATCTTTGACAAAGGAACTAAAACCACCCAGTGGAAAAAAAGACAGCATTTTCACCAAATGGTGCTTGCTCAAGTGTTGGCTAGCACGGAGAAGAATGCAAATCAATCCATTATTATCTTCTTGTACAAAGCTCAAGTCAAAGTGGATCAAGGACCTCCATATAAAACCAGATACACTGAAATTAACATAAGAGAAAGTGGGGAAGAGGCTTGAATATATAGGCACAGGGGAAATGTTCCTGAACAGAACAATAGCTTATGCTCCTAGATGATGCAGCTGTAGCTCCTGACCGCTTTCCTAGGCTTTCTATTTCCAGGGTTGCCTTCATTTGTGATTTCATCATTGTTTCTACTTCCATTTTTAGGTCTTGGACTGCTGTTTTTAATTCCTTACCCTGCTTGATTATGTTCTTCAGACCTCTTGTGCAGGGATAAACATATATTTCTCCATATTTGAAAATGTTTATTTTATGATTTATTCAATTTATATTCTATACATCTTACATAATATGTTTTTTATTCTTCTCTACCTACAATTCAAATATTTGTTCTTTATTGGTTTTCTAGATTTTACCCATATTATATTCATATATTTTTAAATTGTCAGCAATTTTAAATTTGCCAACCAATTCACATCCTCTGCAATGTCTTATACTCTTGACTCTCTATTTCTTACATTACCCATTATACTGGTGAGGCTTTTAACTGAGGATATTATTTGGCTTAATGAGTTTCTCATTTCCAGTGATAGTTCTATTTTAATTTTCATCAGTCTTTCTATTTATTGAATTTTATCTTCACATCTTGGATTTTCTTATTTAATTGTATGATTTTATGCTTATATACATATTCACATTTTCTTTGCATTGTTAAATATGGTAGCAATACATCTTTAAGTCATATCAAAAATTTTAAGTAATTTTTGTGGAAATAAGTAACAATGCTTAAACATTTGTTTATAAAATAAAACATGATGCATCCTTTTCAGTCTGTCTCTTTCTCACATACATAAAATGTATTCATAAATATATATATGTGTGTGTGTGTGTGTGTGTGTGTTATGTCCAATACTTTCAGACATAATTTTATAGTAGAGTCTATTCATTCTTTCTTTTTGATTAGCTTTTTTACAACACGGAAAATAAATTTTTATTAATATATAGTAATTATGTGAAGTGATATGTTTGTTATGACATTTCTGGTTGTGAATTCATTGTACTTTGTTTTTCAAGACAGGGTTTCTCCGTATAACCCTGGCTATTCTGGAACTCAATCTGTAGACCAGGCTGGCCTCAAACTCAGAAATACGCCTGCCTCTGCCTCCCAAGTGCTGGTATTAAAGGCATATGCCACCACTGCATGGCTTGTGAATTCATTGCGCTTTGATCATAGTAACCCCTTCTATCACTTGGTTTTCCTTGTGTGCTTTATTATACTTAACATGATTGTATGTAGCTATATAAATTTTGGTGCCAATAATTTTGTGTGTCTATGTATGTATGTATTATGTTAGATATAGATATATAGATTAGACACCACAAGACTGATGCACCCAGAGATGTTAAAGGAACCCAGAGTAAGATTGTATCGCTGAAAAATATGTAACATATACACTGATTCCATACCTTGATATAGATAGACAGGTAGATATCACTTATAGCTATATTATCTATAAAAATATATAGACATCAATATAGATACAGAGACAGAGACATAGACATATACATAGACATATACATAGATATAGAGACACAGATATAAATGTAGATTATATATATGTATATATATATATATACATATATATATGGATAGATAGTTAGATGATATGGACATGGATGTGAAGGAAGTTCAAAGCAGGCTGCATCCCTTAGAAATGTATAACATATATACTGATTCAATAAATTGACTTTTATTAATTGTTGCAGAATGAATGTAGATGTGTAGATGTATCTGCTCTATGTTGACTTAAATACTTTTGAGTACATTTACTCAAAAATAATGACATTTAGTTGCAGCATATCACAATTATATTTTTAATTTTGGGGAACTTACATATTTGTTTTTAATAATTGTTCTATTTATTGAAATTAAAATAAAACTACATTTTCCCTCTTTTCTTTATTCCACTCAAATAACCCAATGGACACCCTTGTTTTCTCTCAAATTTGTATCCTATTTTCTTTAATTCTTAGATGTGTCTTATACATATATATTACTAACTATATAAATATAGCCTGAGAATTCTATATATTCCTATGTAAATGATTTCAGGGCAGATAATTTTTTTTTGAGAAAACAACTGCTGGCACATTCCATGGGGAAGACTATTTTACCTACTGTCAGTATTCCTTACCTACCTATAGTTCTTTATATAGCATTGAGGCTCCATTGGATCTTACCATTCTGGGTTACCTTGTCTGTTGTACTTGTTTGGCCGTGTATATAAGACTTGATGGATATAGATTCTCTGATATTTATAAGAGAAACAATCTTACTTCGTGTTTGTTTACATCTTACAATTTTTCTATTTTGTCTTCCATAATTATCCTAGAGATTATCCTTAACTACAGGAGTTGTGTTGCTAATATATCAGCTGATACTGGGAAACAAAGGAACACTTGTTTTGTGCATTTTCATTGATTGCAGTTTTCTGTAATGATCTCATGTCTTTAACAAGAAATAGGAATCAGAGATTGGAACTAGTAATCAGTCTTTAAACTCTCCAAGCCTGACCCCATGATATACTTCATCTGTCAAAATTGCTCTTTCAAAACAATGTGCCAACTAGGTACCAAGTGTTGATATTCCTGAGCATTCAGTGAACATTTTTATTAAAATTATCACATTCAATCCTCTACCACCATAGGCTCATGGCCATATCATAAAACACAGTGCTCTTAATCAAACTTTATTAGACCAATGTTCTTTCACAGTCTCTACACAGTTTAAAAGTCAAGAGTCTTTCTTGAGACTCAAAGTAATCTTTTAACTGTAGCCTCCTATAAACTAAAAAAAAGAAAAATCACATAATTTTAAAATATAATGTAACAGAATATTTATAAATATTTAAGGGAGGGGAGTGGGAGCATAGTAGATCTTAGACCTAATAACACCAAAACCCAGGTCAACTCCAGATTCTGGAACTCCAGTTCTGGTGTCTGGAACTTTATATTCAAATGGTTTATTTAGATGGCTCTGCCTCTTCAGCTTTTATGCTTGCAGTGTACAGCTCTCCTGTTGGCTGTTTCCACTCACTAAATTAAGATATTATTAGCCAATGTCCTGTAATTCTGGCATCTTCAACATACAAGGTACTCCCTAGACCCTGGATTCCGTTTCACAGCAAACAGTTTCTTGCCCTCTCAGAGACTACATTTCATTTGTTGCTTTTTCTTTGTGGCTCCTTGAAACCACAGAAGAATTATCTGTGAAGCCTTCACATGCAAATCATCAATGTCTCCAATGACAGCACTGTGTAGCTGGAACTGCCAACTTAAACTATAAGCTTGGGATGGAGCATTTCCTCTTTAAGTCACCCTTATGTTCTCTTTAGCCAGTTGGAAGGTTAGCAGGGCTGGATGTTGCCATGGTTCCTGTTTCTGTGCAGAGAGGCCTCTTCTTAACTGTACTAATAATCTCTATAACAACTGCAGCCTCTTTTCCAGCACGTGTTGGCTATGATATTAAGCTTCCTAAGGCTTCTTGTCAATCCAAGCTGAACTTTGTTTACTTTTGCCTAAGTTGCTCTTTGTCATATAACCCCTACATAAGTGTTATTGATAATAATCATTCCACAAACTCAAAATTATGCATTATTGAAATTTTGTCTGTCAAAGATATAGACTATCAATTTAAATATTAACCATCAGCCAAGTTTCCAGAACAAGGGCCAAAGTCAGCCAGATTCTCTACTAAAACACCATACAATTGTCCCCTATAACTGATTTTAAAATTATTCTCTTCTGAAATGTATTGCACTGTGGCTCCATAGTGTTCATTGCTCTAAGTAAGATTATCATCCAGGCTCCTACTTATAGCATTCAACAACTGTTTTAGTGTAAAGATACAAACTCTTCCACATTTCTAAAAAATAACAAACCCAACAACCAACCAACCAACCAATCAACCAACTAGTCAGTCTGTCAATCAATCAATCAGTCAATCAATAGAAATCAACATGGTCTAGATCTTCAAAGCGACACTCTGATACAACTATAGTTACTTTTCTGTTGTTTTTTGATAATGTGCTATATCTGATGCAAACTTCCATAAGATGTTTATCCAGGTACAGATGTGGTTGCTCAGGTATCTAGATAGGACATGACATCATAAATCGAGACAGGTAATAAAAGACAAAGGTCAAATTTGGGAAGCACATAAAGAGTTCAAGGTTCCCCACTGGGTTTAATTGACATAGGGCTCTACCTGCAGTTGTCTTCTGGACAGATGAGAATAACAGCATGGGGCTCTGGAGGAAGCTCAAGGATGCTCATGGATACATAGGGCCTACCAGAAGATATACAGTAGTGAAATTGGGTACGTCTGGACTTTATAAGAAGAGGCAGCAGAAGAAATGAATCAAACATAAATGGAAGCCTGATTCATGCCATTCTGATGCTAAGAGTTTAAAAAGGATAGGGGATCTCTTCTTTCAGGAGTGGGAGAAAATGAAAAAGAAACTATATAATCACATAGTGTTGCCTCATACATGGGGTTAAATCTTTACATTGTGTTATACAGGAGGTTGTTAAGTTCCCCTTTCCAGCAACCAAACAAATAAAGTTACCTTCTCTACTTGCCTTTTATGAAGAATAAAATAAACATATCTATTAAGTTTTTAAATCCAAAATTTAAAATGTAAAAATGAACACGAGAGTAGCAGCATCTTTAAAAACTAAACTATTTACCTCTCACTCCTTGCCTCATTACTGAGGAAAAATTATAGACTGTGGGAATAATATAATTCCCAGAAATATACAAAATATAATGCTGTAGTGACAGTGTTACAAACATTGATTTGGGCCAAGGTCATCTCTGAAAATATTAGAGAGATATTAAAATAAATTAGGATGAGGAGAACGCTTAGATACGAACTGCTGTGCATATAGGATGCTATATGTGGTAGACATACCCATGTATATTGGGAATGAGATTTTTGTGTGTTGCTGAATATTGAAAGCAGGTTATGAAGCATATTTTAAAAAATGATGCCACAGACAAAGCAAAGTTCTGAACACAATGGTAAGATCACAGGAAACATTTTAATGATGTATGGAATGGAGATGCTATTTAGAAAAATATAGCAAAAGAGTTCTAGTTGCCAGACTTTTTGTACTTTATGGGCTTTTATTTCTACTACCTTTCTCTGTCCTTATCCCTTCTAACCCTGTGACACTAAGTAGAAGAGAAATAAGGTAAGACTAAAGGAGAAATGGAATATTGTATTTGTTAGACTACTTCCTCTTGATTAGGGACATCTAGGTACCTGGGACCGTTTTGATCTTCACTATAGGATATGTCTAACCAGCAACCAGCAAGACCAACATCAACAATCAGGAATAGCAGAAAGAGAAGCAGTAGCAGTTCTAGTAGTAATAGTAGCAGCAGCAGCAGCAGCAAGAGCAACTGCAAGAGCAGCAGCAAGTACAGCAGAAGTGGCTGTATCTCCTCTTGAGGCTTTCACATTTTTGTACCCCACAAAAAACCCCACAGAATTCCAAATAAATATCATACATTAGTAGAAACTATCTGAAGATAGTAAAATGACACTTCTGACAGAGAAGGAGGTAATTTATAATCTGCAGCTGTGGACAATATAAAGTAGCCCCATAACTCACACCTGGGATCAGAAGGACAATATATTATTGTAACATTTCTGTGTTTTTGAAGAAACTGAAGTTCTAACTACAAATTCTTTTTAAGAAGTTTTCCAGAAGGAAATGAACATGCAGGCACAATGGGCTCCCTAGTTAATACACATTTTACATATTAAATAATTATATAGAATGCCTGTTTAGTAGAATTGGCTAAACTGGTGAAAAGTCAGGAAATGCTAGTAGATATATTAATATATCTACTTGATTATGGGGTAATTGTTATCATCATAGGAGAGATTTCTTTTGAAATACTTTTTTTAGGGCTCCCTTCATGTCTCTGTTCCTCAGGCTATAGATGAAAGGGTTCAACATGGGAGTCACCACTGTGTACATCATAGACATGATAGTGTCTCTTAGAGTGGAGTTATTAGCAGATGGTCCTAAATAGAGGTCAATAATTGTCCCATAGAACAGTGACACCACAGACAAGTGAGAACCACAAGTGGAGAAGACCTTATGGATGCCTCGAGTTGAAGGGGCCTTGAGGATGGAGGAGACAATGCGTGCATAAGACATTATGATGAGTAGAAATGGAAGTATAACAACAAGCCCTCCTATGATCACTATCACCAACTCATTAATGTGAATATCAGAACAGGCCAGCTTCAGGAGAGCAGACAGATCACAGAAAAAATGGGGGATCACATTGTTTTCACAGAAAGACAGCCTTGTTAAAGGCAATGTGTGCAACATGGCATAAAATGTTGTCAGCACCCAGGACAGCAGCACCAGACTCACACAGAGCTTGGGACTCATGATGCTGGTGTAATGAAGGGGGAAGCAGATGGCCACATAGCGGTCATAGGCCATGGCCACAAGTAGGAAGTTCTCAAGGGCTGCAAAAAACAGAAAAAAGTACACTTGTGTCAGGCATCCTGCATAGGGGATGGATGGAACTTGGCTCTGCATGTTCAGCAGCAGCTTGGGCATTGTAACAGAGGAAAAGCAGAGATCAGAGAAGGACAAGTTGCTGAGAAACAAATACATGGGTGTGTGGAGATTGGTGTCCAGACAAATGAGGATAATGATGATGAGGTTCCCCAGTACAGTGGTGAGGTACATGGCCAGGAACAGGGCATAGAACAAGTGCTGGTGCTCAGGGGCAATGGGCAAGCCCAGGAGGAGGAACTGGGAGATGATAGTCTGGTTATTTCCAGGCATGGTCTTCCTGTAATACATGTAAGGGTAATAGTAGGCTGCCTCTAAAAATAAAATAAAAATGAACATATATGTAAGACAAGTGCTTTGCAATAATCCCATATCCATCACATTGTCTCTATTTCAAATAGCTAGAATTTCTATAGTCATAATTAACTTAATTTTTTGTTTCTTTTGCATGTTTCATTATTCAGTCCTTTATGTCATATTCTTATCTGAGATAAAAATGTGTTTGATTTTTTTGCCAATTGCTTATGTCATCTCAGTGATTTTAAATTTTGTACAGCTCTCTCAGTTTCATGTATCTCAATGTTCCCTAGGACTCAGTGAAGACTGTCCTATCATTATATATCTAGAGCAATGAAAACTTCATGTACTTGAATGCCTTAGATTACAACTTAAGACTCAGTTTGGGTTATTTCTATATTATCCTAGAGAGCTCTTAATTTGAAGGATGAATGCTTTTTTCCAAGAATGTACTTCAGGCCTTGTAAACAACATTAGATTCAAAATAAAACTGCCACCTTCAGCCTCTTCCTCCTCTTTCCTCTCCTCTTTCACTCTTTTATATCATTCAAAGTAATCTGTGATTAAAGCTGAAATCTGAGAGTTGTATTTCATTCATTCATTCATTTCTTTATCTATACCATTTTAGTGAATGTTATAGATCCTGAAGTTCATTTTAAATTCATCTTTATCTTAATTATTACTAACATGAACAAAAGTAATATCTCACTTGAACTATTGAAACCACCTCTCAATTCACCTTCCTAATTCTGAACATTTTCCTAAACAGATTATTTTGCTCTTTCCGTGTAAATTTAAAATTCAGTCATACTTCCTTGCTAATGAATTTTTGATTGGAGTCTCAGTGCTTGGGTGATGAATCTAAATTTACTTCAGAGGAACACTTGGCATTGATGTGCCTAAATTTACCTTACTTGCCCAGTCACATTTGGTTATATAAACACTTTTGTATTCTATTCTCCAGCTGTGCTGGACTATAGTGTATACCTTCTAGTGCCCTGCTTTTCATACCTGGTATTCCATCTGTCTGGTAATTCCTTCTTTTTGCTTCAACTCACTGGATTACCATTTATCCTTCAGGTACAGTGCATGTGGCTTTCTATGATAAGTCTCCCAACTCCATCTAGAGAACATGAGATCTGCTACTATTTTCTTACTGTGTCTGGAACTCACCCTACAGCACTCAATGTTTCAATCAGCTTCTTATAACTAACTCTGAGCAGATTGTAAAATCTATTCTAGAAAGGCATGCCTGCCTTCAAATTACAGCAGGAACATCCTGCTCGTTGACTGTATTTACAAAATGTATCATTAACATAATTAGCTACCTTTTATACTAGGAAATGCAGTATTGTTATTTTCAAAGATACCAATGCTCTATGAAATTATAATGTCTGCCACTGTTAATTTGTCCCTGACATGAACTTCCAGGGTAAACCCTTTACCTCTAGTTATAATTTTGCACACATGGATAATACCATAGATCTTTACATTTGACACTTATTCATTTACCAAATAAAATGATACTCTGCACATCTTCGTACTTCATCTATTGTGGTGTCATTGATATCAGTATGCTAAGAAAAAATATGGTGGTAATTTTAGTTAGTGTGGGAATATTTCTATGTTAGACTTATGTGCACGCTTTCTCTAATATTTATGCATCAAGTGCTCACTAAATTAATTGTCAACTCAGCTTTATTCTGCTATTAGTCTTTTACCCATTTTGAAATTGCGTTAATATTTACCTCAATATACTTTGAGTAAGTCAAATTAACTGGCATAATGTGGTGGCTCCAGCCACACAACTGAAAACATTGCTGCAATGCATGTGTAATTTCTCATCTGTGATTCCAGGTTATATATAACAGCAGAAATAATATCTTCTCTGTTATATGAAAAGTAAACTCTTTACAAATTGTGTGTTAGATTTGCAATCTACCAAGGTAGAAAGGACTCTGGCTGCTGAGTGCCTCTACTTTCAATCCCATGGTTTCCAGATTAGCCCTGGGTATCAGTTCCCATACAGTTTCAGATTGTCCAGTTCATAGTCCAGAACTGATTTATTAAAAATTTACCTTAATTTATACTTTCTCTCTTATAATCAATTTCTACCTGTATGCAAACTTATATGTGGATATATTATGACTGCTTTGGATTTCTGAGATATTCTAACATCAATAAATCCAACTATACATTAACTCTGACAAATGACACACAAAGACTTACAATAAGACCAAGTGCTTATATCTCTGTCTTAAAATGCTTAATTTATATTCATTAACAAATTTTATATTTTAAAGTGACTTGCTAACATTAAGGGAAGAAAAATACCTACTGAAATCAAACACACAGTCTATAAGGAGTTTACTTCTCATATAACTGAGAAGATATCATTTCTAGTGTTGTATATAAACTTGAATCATAGATGAGAAATTACATGTGCAAATGCTGAATGAAGTAACTGCTTCAACTTTCTCAGATCTATGAGATTCCAAGTTCCACAGCTATAGTAATCCTAAGAATCTTTTAACATGGTGCCTTTAAATTTTAATGTGAGTGAAAACTCACTAGGATACTTATTCAAAAGTTGATATTATCCTCCAATTAAGATATTACAATTTTAATTCACACCTAGAGAAAGACATTTACTGTGGTAAATAGACTGAGTAACCTTTTAATTTATAGGTCAGTAGTTTCTTCAGAAAAAATGGAATTCCATTACTGATTTGAGATCAATCTAAATATTTGAAATCTCTTGAGATAATTTAAAAATAAAAAGTGTGGATTACAGAGCTGTTGTTACACTGAAGTGATAAAGTATGTAAAAATATAATGTGTAGTGATATTATGAATATTATCATTAAAATATATATAGAAAATAGTAGTTAACAAGCTTATGGAAGTTTAGGGAAAAGACAGATATTGAATAGAGAAGTATCACCTCTAAAACTCCACACTGAAAAATATCATACAACCTGGGAAAAATAGACCATCCTTCCAACTCACCTAGGATGTATTCAGTCAACTCTGAGACCCCAGCCTGAGATTTTTTCCCCATATTAATTGCAGAACTGTGAAGTACTGCCTCTTTGTTCATAATCAGAGTACTATCCCTGCTCATATGTTCCAGCATTCTTAGCCCTGGACCTAAGGGATCCTGCTCTCAGGAGTCCAGACCAAGGATTAACTCACTAAAGACACATCAAGTAGTCAGGACTTTTCTAGAACAATTAAGAGTCCTGCAACTGTGAATGATTTAGCCCTGATCACATCTGTCTCTATGAAGGTGGCAATGACACAGACTCATAGATAGACTAATAGGTTGATTACTTTGGGGGTTAACAGGAATCTTTCATGGCTATAACATATTTTATGGAGTATTAAAAGTCCAATTGAGGTCCTAAAGTACTTAAGTACAATACTCTGGATGATTTAAAATATATTAGAAGTATGATAATTCAAACTAGGATCCATCAGATGTTGTGGCAGTAAACTAGCATGAGAAGCACATGCTCCGGAAAGATTAAAAGATTTCCCACAATTTGTAAATAGGCCCTAAGATAGATACACATGCTATTAACAAAGATCCAGTTGCATATGAGCCAAATTTCTTTATATGTCATTAAATAAGAAAAAAAATAACTCCTTCAAATCATGTTCAATTAATTTTCAGGTAAATATCTTATGAAGTCTATGGGTCCTTAACTTTCTAGGTGAAACTTAACAGCCCACCCCACCATCAGATTTCTACTATTGTCCACAGAACCATAGATAACACATTAACTTCTGCTTTCAGTGTCTGTGCACTTGGCTCTCATTATCTGGTTCATATGCAGCAGAAATGCTTTATATAGTGTTATGCTGAATATTTTCATTCTGAAGGAATCTACATATTTATTTTTCTTACAATAATTAGATTATTATACATTATACTAATATTTGTTTTTGTATAGGAAAATAATATGTGGTATTATAAATTAATATGTGGTACTATAAGTTAAATACTATGTTCTAGTTGTATATAATATTCAAGATGTATTTAGTGATATGTATCATTCATCCCAAATTGAATGGCAAGCCTGCTCTTTGTATAGTATTTTACAGAAGTATTATGTCTTGGTTGTGATATGTTTCCTCAAACGAATGTGTGGATGGCTCTGTTGAAAATGTTCAACATCCTTAGTCATCAGGGAAATGCAAATCAAAACAACCCTGAGATTCCACCTCACA
>NW_022196911.1:69437645-69469458 GCF_008632895.1 Mastomys coucha | reverse complement strand
TTTTTTGGAGGGGAAACTGGGAATGGAGAAATTTACATGTAAATAAAGAAAATTTAAAAAAAAAGAAAATGCAGTGTTCAGAGGACTTTGCAGGTATGATGGTATCTTTTCAACTCTGACCACATCAATAAATCCATATAGTGATGAGTCATAATATGATAGCATTATGGAGAGAATGGAGAAACTAAAATGTAGTACATGTTTGGAGGAGGTAGTCTATAAACATACTTTTGAAAGGCATACTTGTTTCTGTTACACCATCTTTCTCTCTCTTTGCTTCTTGGTTGCCATGAGGTGAATGTGTTTTATCCCCTACCATATATTTCTTTTGATGTGTAACTTCAGTGTGAGATCAGAAATGTAATGCCACGTGACCATGGACAAACATTAGAAACCACGATTAGAATGTTCCTTTCTTTCTTTTAAGTAGTTTACTTCAGCTATTTAGTCACAGAGTTGAAGAATTGAATAAAGAAGCTGACATCCCCCGGCATAGTAGCATACACTTTGGGAACTAGGCACAGTTCATATACTACTGTCTGTCCTCTGTCCCCAAACTTTTTTTAGTCGTAGTAGCACAACCAGTTATATACTTAAATAGGTGAACTTGAAAGCACCTCACTTCCACCTTTCTGAATATCCTTTCAGTTTTTGCATTGAGACCTCTCTGGGTCACAGAGGAAGATGTCATAGGAGATTTCTCTAACATTAATGCAAACACTAAGTTCTGTGGTCCTTCTTGAGATAATTACTTTAGACAGTAAGAGAGGTAGACTGGGTTTTTTTTCCACATATGTATACTTTTGCACAATAATTGTAAGATTTTAAAACTGTAGTCCAATTTGTAAAGAGCAACCAATAGATTTGGCAATAGTCTGTATTGTTTACAAGTTTACATGGTGTTCTTTTGGCAATAACTTGATCAGATGTAACATATTAGGGCACTGGAAGTTTCTTTACAAACTGATGGTAATGTCCTATTGTTGTAAACAATGCCATGATATCTCATGGAGGATTAGGTTGCTGCATAATTAGACCTTTTACCCCTACTGAATATTTTCAAGGCACTACAAGTTATTCTGTACAGTCCTGTAGGAGAAAGATAAACATTAACTTAGCTATAAAACCCTTGATATTCAATAGTGACCTGTCTATATGATATGCTTGTTTAAAATTGGCACAAAATTTGTGAGCATAATGAACCATTTCCTGATACAATTTTCCTTGCCTCTAACATTAAATTGTGTCAAGATGTCATCTTGTAAAACACTTACTTCAGTATTCAACAATTTTCCAAAGCCCTAACCCCCAAACCCCTAGCCCTAACCATAATCTTATCCCAACAAGAGTTATTTTGTACTTATTGATTGTGTACTTAAAAAAATTCATCTGTAAAGAAATCTAAAACCCAAAAAACATTTGTCTTTTTTGCCTTTCATATTGCGTTTAAATTTCTTATTGAAAAATATTTTCATATAATGTATTTGAATTTTTATTTCCTTTTAATTCCTCTCAGATCCTCTCACCCTATTCAACTCTATGTCTCCTTTCTCTCTTTAGAAAAAAATCAGCAAGTAGAAAAAAAAACAAAAAAAGTATGAGAAGTACATACAGATATATAAAAACACAAAACTAGAAGACACAATGTACAAGAAAAATACTAATAAGGTAAAAACTCCCAGTCAAAATAAAATCTCAAAAAAAAATATCTTTAGGTTTCATTTGAGGTGGCCATCAATGGCTGGACAACATGATGAATACACTTAGTGTGGTTTATATATCTAGTGAGACACCATGAGAAAAACTAATTTTTTCTTTGTGAGAAGTGTCAGTTGGAGATTTTGAAAATATAAATTCAGCCACCTTGAGAACCAATTCAACTCTGTTCTCTAATGCCTCATTTAGGGAGTTTCAGGCAAATCTTCAAATGAAGCTTACAGAGCAGCCTAAAGCTACATTATATTTCTGTGTACTTCACTTTATTTCCTGATATTTAGACATTATAATAGTTCTCCTGATCAAAAGTAGACAGGTGAGTGTATGACAGTAAAATATTTTTTTAAGATTTATTTACTATATGTAAGTACACTGTAGCTGTTTTCAGACACACCAGAAGAGGGTATCAGATCCCATTATAGATGGTTGAGAGCCACCATGTGGTTGATGGGATTTGAACCCAGGACCTTTGGAAGAGCAGTCAGTGCTCTTAACCACTGAGCCATCTTTCTAGCTCCCCAGTAAAATACTTTTGAGAAATAGAAATAAAGTGCAATCAGATGGCTTTATTCATGGTAAATTATTATACCTGTCATTATTAGTTATTGTTAGTCTTGATTGTGCCTAGTTTGTAAGTGAAACTTACATATAAACAAACATTTGTAGAAGAAAATGTCATGCTACAGAATTTTGGTACTATTTTTGTTTTCATGTATTTTCTAAGATATGTATTCATCTACATGAGGGAAATGATGTAGTTTGAAAAGTTGATAAACTATTTAGTGATTGGGCAATATTTTAATATGTACTTTCATATTTGTATCCCATGATATTGCTAGGTTGGTAACTCTAACCCCCTTTCATAATCTCTTGGACTCTGCACAAATAATTATGTTGCTCATGAATAGCTTAATCACTGTCTTAGGGTTATATTGAAATGTAGAGACACCATGATCAAGGAAACTCTTATAAATCACAATATTTAAGTAGGCTGGCTTATAGTTTAAGAAGCTTAGTCCAATATTATCATGGTGGGAAGCATTACATTATGTAAGCAGACTTTGTGCTAGAAGAACCAAGAGTTCTTCATCTTGGTCCAAAGGCAGCCTGAAGAAGATTGTCTTCTATAGTCCACCAGGAAGAGACTCGATTCCACAGTGGGGCAAGAGTTTGTACATATGTATGAAACCTCACATCCTGTAACCACAGTGACATAATTCCTCCAACAAGGCCACAACTCCTACTATTGCCACTCTTTATGGTCCAAGCATTCAAACACATGAATTAATGGTATGGGGGGCATGCCTATGCAAACCACCACAGTCACAGAACACAATATATAAATAGTTTAGTTCTTTTTCTTGTTCTTCTTTACTACACCATGATAAATATCTTAACTTCCTAAGACTTAAAAATACATCGAACTTTATAAATAAGAAAAGACAACTGGAGCAACTGTATTTGCCAAGATAGTACCAAATGTGAAGAAGGAAGCTCCTGCCCCTCCCAAAGCTGAAGCCAAAGCAAAGCCCTTGAAGGCTAAGAAGGCTATGCTGAAAGGTGTCCTCAGCCACAAAAAAAAAATCAGCACCCACTTTCCAGGGGCCCAAGACCCTGCTGTTCCAGAGGCATCTCAAATATCCTTGAAAAAGTACATCATGGAGAAACAAGCATGACCTCTATGCTATCATTAAATTCCCCACAAATAATGAGTCAGCCATTAAGAAGATAGAATAGCCAGGCAGAGGTGGTGCATGCCTTTAATCCCAGCACTTGGGAGGCAGAGGCAGGCGGATTACTGAGTTAGAGGCCAGCCTGGTCTACAGAGGGAGTTCCAGGACAGCCAGGGCTACACAGAGAAACCCTGTATCAAAAAACAAAAACAAAACAAAACAAAGTAGAGGGCACCAACACACTTATGTTCATTGTGGATGTAAAGGCCAAAAAGCACCAAATCAAATAGGCCATAAAGAAACTCTGTGACATTGATGTGGCCAGAGTCAATACCCTGACAAGGCCTGATGTAGAGAATAAGCCATATTTGCTTGGCTCCTTATTATTATACTCTAGATGTTGCCAACTAGATTGGTATCAACTAAACTGAATCCAGATGGCTAATTCTAAATATATAATTTTTTTACTATAAAAATAACAACTAATGAAACTTTGGGAAAACAACAAACATAGAATTTTTAGCAAAATTAGTGCCATAGAATAGAAACATTGGGGAAGAAACAAGATCTAAAGGTGATTGTATTAGGAACCTAATAAGAATGCCTAAAAGTCAAAAGAAGCAGAGAAAATGACTACACAGACATGCATACATACACACACACTCACACACATACAAACACAAAAAGAGACACATGCACATGCATATGTGAAAACACACACACACACACACACCACAAAATAGGAATCAGTTAAATTTGAAAATCAGGTATCAAAAGAGGTTTAAAAGCTGCTAATTTTTAAAATGGTTATAAGCCACTAATCATGCCAAAATTGAAGACAGTCTGCATAAGTCATAAGAATAAGAAATGAAAGATGATTTATGCTATACATGCTTACAAAATTTAGAGAGTAACAAAAGAATGCTCTCAACCAACAAATAGATAGTTTAGCTCAAAAAAAACATTCACAATTACTTCAGTGGTTTTTAAATAGATGGGCTTGGTCTACTGATATCTAACTGGTTCACACAAAATCCCGTGAATTTTGTAAACAGGCAACGGGTAATTATACATCTAATTTTCTCTTCATTTCTACCTTCTTACTAAGCATATTAAGGACTTATCAGTGACCATCAACTGCTCCCACCTCAGGGCTTTAGAAAATTGGTTCTATACAGGTCCTGGGTAATTGCATAAGATCAGGATTCCTTGGGGATGCAGAGCCCTTTGGGTCCATAGATGGCAAGAAGGGGACATGTAAGAAATGTTGACTGCAGAGGATGTTATTTCCTGACCAGGATCTGAAGCAGGAACACCTTCAGTAATCCTAGATAAATTTTCAGAGGGTAAATTACTGTCTTCCAAACTACAGACTTCCAAAACTTCCAGTTTTGATTAGCATGACAGGCAGTTTTCAGGTATGATATTATTCTTTGCCATTTTTGTACTTTGTAACACGTTGAAGCATTTTAGAAATACCTTGTTCCACAGTTACATTGATAATAATTTTGTTAATTACAAATTTTTTATTACAATTTTGTTTATTACAATTACTTATTGGGCATTGTTCCCATATCAAGCCAATAACAACTCTTTAGGGTAGGGGAAATGCTGCAGTGCTTAAGCCTTGTTTTAGTAAGTATTTAGTTTTAGTAAGTATAAAGATTAGTAAGATTTGAAGGGATCTTCTGTCCAAAAGAGCACAGATATCAACAACACCAGAGTACTCACACCACCTGAGTGCCATTTATAAAACTGAGTATCAGCTTGAAATCCAGAGTCTGTGTTTAAAGAGAATTCCAGGTGAGCTGAATGTATAATAACTGCTAAAACTATTTACTTGGACAGTCTTATCTACTATTCAGGGAAAAATTGTGAGTTTTACAACTGAATAAGTAAAGTCCATTGGGTCAGCATCAGCAATCATCACAAATTATCTTTGCTTTGTAGTCTCTTTATGTAAGCCTACATAAACCATGGGCCCACTCATTCACAGACTACAAATAATTCTAGGAAGCTCGGTGTACAATTTCCCCTATATTACTCTAAGTTTTCTGTTTTTTTTCTATTCACTCCTCACATGAGGCTTGTCACATTATGAAAGGTTAGAGTTACTTCATTCTGACATAATGTTAATAAGTAAATTAAATATTAAAAACACAGTAAAACACATTCATAGAAATACTTTGAACTGTAATTTGACCAAAATGGATTTTAAGCCCTAGACCAGTTTCTCTAAAATCTATCATGTTAGATATGGATATCTGAACATGAAGTCAAGGGAGGGATTAAAATTAACTGACACTTCATAAAATGTTCATAGTATATATTTTCTCCATCATTATTAGTGGAATCATATGTATAGGGAAGTGAATATTATATGAATATAGTAGAATCATATGAAGCATAAAAATATCAGTCATTCATATTATTGAAAAGAGCATTGCATTTTGCACACAACATTACTTTCCATAAATACATAATCACATATTAAAGGTAATCACAGACTATCAAAATTTAGTGTTGAAAGGCTAAGTTTGGTGACTTCACATTTTGAGGAGAATGAAGAGTAATTATTTGGATATAATGTAAATTCTTCCTTAAATTTTAGCCTATGTCTCAGGCTACAGAATAGCCAGGAAATTTTCATGAATACTTGGTCATGGACAGTCAGGGTTTACCTTGCTGCAGGATGAAGACAGGCATGACCTTTCCTGCATAAATTTTACAGTCTGTCAACAATAACTGTTACTGAATGACAAGCTGTGAGATGAGTACAAGATGGTAATGGGACCATGGTAGTAGGTCTAATTATATAGAGACACAAAGATGTTATAACTCAATATATGGCATGTCATATTGTAGAAATATAAAGGGGACATGATACATCACAGAGGAGAAGATGTGATAGGTAAGGAGAATATTAAGTTAGAAATAATGGAGTCACAAACTTCAATTTGGAGTACAGCACTGCTGAAGAGTGAAATGCATTTGTGCTATGTAAGGCTATATTTGGCTATAGTGGCTGACATTTGTGTAAGCAACCTATGTTTGGGTATGTTATAGAAATTATATTTTTAAAATAATATTGTCATCTAAGGAATGAATTTGGAAATAGAGAACTGAATTTATATCTCATAATGCCAGTGTGGGTTAAACCTACTGAATAAAATACTATTGAGACATGAGACAGAGGTTAGAATTAAATATTGACTTCAAAATTTCACTTAAGAAATGGTGGCATCCGTTTCTAAGAATGCAATTAGATAATTTTGAATAACTGGATAAGAAGAGCATGAAAATGAGAAACTGTATGAGGTCCTGGGTTGGTGTCCAAGGTAAGAAAAAAGAAAGAATACAATAGAACTCTCATATAGGATATTAAATTAATTTTAAATATTATGAAAAAGTAAAGAAATGGGAGAAAGAATGTGTTATAGGAGAAGAGTAAAATTTTGAGGGGGATTCATGAAGCCATATATGCCTGAGAAAGATGATTAGTCAGCAGCAAGGCAGCTAAATCTGAAGATTACAACGACAACTGCATCTGAATTTATATGGTGATCTAATGCATTAAAGTATATGGGAATTTATTGGGACTCATTTTGAATTATGAGTAGGTATACAAAAATTCTTCAAGAAACTTCACAGAAATGGTAGTTTATAACATTCTTTAAAAGAAAGGCAGGAAAGAGAAATGCCAATGCATTTTCCATATCAGAAGCAATTAGATGTGATGAGGCAATAATAGAGAAGTAGAACATGCTAAGGCAATGTGGCTATAGAGACTGAACATATTTGGATGTAGGGACTTCAGTTACTTTGAAGAGAGTAAGATTAATTACTGTAGAATATACAACATACTTTGTGTGTCACAAACCGTGTCCCTTTTCAATGAAATGTGGGTATGGATGTTGTGGGGAGGTATCAGCAGACTGTACAGGATTTGGTTTGTATATCATTATCTACCAAGAACAACTGAAAAATTAATAAACCAAGATTACTTCATGTCATAGGGAGGTAAAAAACGTAAAAATTAAAGAATGTGAAAAATAAAGGAAACTATTTCTAAATAAACAAATGAGGCAAAAGAGTGAAATGGATCTATGATACCATACAGCCACAACCACTGGGATTTTAAGAGCATGTAACTTTTTTTCTTAAAGTTGTTAGAGGCAGAACATGACTGGAAACAACCAAACTTTGATATCGGAGTTCCTCCTCCTGGGTCTGCCCATCCTGTCAGAGTATCATCTCCTGTTATATGCCTTGTTCCTTGTCATGTACCTCACCACTGTCTTGGGGAACCTACTAATCATTGTTCTTGTTCAATTGGATTCCCATCTCCACACACCCATGTACTTGTTTCTCAGCAATTTGTCCTTCTCGGATCTCTGCTTTTCCTCTGTCACAATGCCCAAATTGCTTCAGAATATGCAGAGCAAAGTACCATCTATATCTTATGTTGGTTGTCTGACACAGCTGTATTTCTTTATGGTTTTTGGAGACATGGAGAGCTTTCTTCTTGTGGCCATGGCCTATGATCGCTATGTGGCCATCTGCTTTCCTTTGCATTACACCAGTATTATGAGCACCAAGTTCTGTGCTTCACTAGTGCTACTACTGTGGATTCTAACAATATCTAATGCCATGATGCACACCTTGCTCATGGCTAGACTGTCTTTTTGTGAGAAGAATGTGATTCTCCACTTTTTCTGTGACATTTCTGCTCTTCTGAGGTTGTCCTGCTCAGACACTTATGTTAATGAGTTGATGATATTTATCATGGGAGGGATCATCATTATTATTCCATTCCTACTCATTGTTATGTCCTATGTAAGGATTTTCTTCTCCATTCTCAAGGTCCCATCTACCCAGGGCATCCACAAGGTCTTCTCCACCTGTGGATCCCATCTGTCTGTGGTGTTTCTGTTCTATGGAACAATTATTGGTCTATACTTATGCCCATCAGGTAATAATTCAACTGTAAAGGAGAGTGTGATGGCTATGATGTACACAGTGGTGACTCCTATGTTGAACCCCTTCATCTACAGCCTGAGGAACAGAGACATAAAGAGGGCTCTAATAAGAGTTATCTGCAGTAAGAAAATCTCTCTTTTATGGCAGTCCTTTGGATTGAATTTTTAATGTATTTTAATTTAATGTAATAAATGTATTGATATTAATATTCCATGTCAGATATTGTCCCTCATCATAGGACCTGCAGGGAAGGAACATACTACATAACTATTTAATACTTAAAGTGTAAAGATTTGATGCAGTAGTCAAAGAAGAAAGGCTGTCTTTGATGCCTGACTACAACTTCCTCCTTACCTTGCATAAACAATCATGAAAATTCACAGTGGATGAGGGGCTGTCTAATATGCTCTCTGCTCTCCTTATGATACTGCAAAATTTTATCATGTTACCATGATTTCTGTGTTCACAGATACATCAGTTGAAATAGTTCACATAATAGATTTGTGACATTGGATCACAATGAAATCTCTTCACTAGCCTGCTTCTTTCTAGTCTTTCCTACAGGTCCTCCCATAATGGTTTTGATATTATTTTTCTCTTAACTCCCCATATTCTTTCTACCTATGCTATATTTTTTCTGACTTATCTTGACCCTTAACAACTTGTTGGAATTATTTTGAACAATTGTCATTTGTATAACTTTTGCCTTGATTTGAAATTGATTAATGACTAGGGATCATTTAATTTATTTCTCTAAGATGAAGGAAAGAAGAAAGAAGCCTAGAAGCTGCTAATCTTTTCTGTATATTCACATTTTACTATGTGAAACATCCATTTTTAGAGGATAGCTTTTTTTAAGCACTTGTGACAATCTAAAAGAGATATAGAAGGTTCTAATAATAATAATAATAATAATAATAATAATAATAGTAATAATAATAATACCTGAGTTTATAAGAGAGATGTACAGGGGAAGAGGGCCATAACAGTTGGAGAGACGATATTGAGAAAGATATGGTGAAGATGGATTGTATACATCTAAGAAATTTTAAATTAATAAAAATAATTACTTTGAGAGAACATTAAATTTTCACAAAAATCAGAAGCTTTAATATGTATACATAATTTACACATAATGTATACACATTTATATATGCGATGTGCATGTAATTTATATGAATGTTTATGTATATATTTTTACATATATGTAATGTATGTATATGTATATGGGACAGAATCCATGTAGGAAAGGGCTATGGCACGCAAGTGATTTTTCTGGATATGGCCCACCATTTAGCATGGCTGTGATAGGTGAACTTTGAAGGGGCAGAACCCTCGGGAATTTGTCTCAAGAATGCTTTTTGCTGCTGATATGCCTTTCCTACCACTATTACATAGCCTAATGATTTCTGGGAATCAGCCCACCACATTGGAAAATTTTTTGCAGATACACATCAAGATAAATGTTCCTGAATTAATGCTGTTTAGATGAATTAATAACTCTGTAGAACTCCCGATTTAATTCGAATAATTTTAAGAAGAAAGTTTAAGGAGATGGTGTTAGTATTTTTTTTTTCAGAAAGATCAATAAAATTAGAATCAAGTAAAGACTGCCCTCCCTTATAGAACTGTAAGTAAAGTCTGCATAATAAGGAATACAATGAGCTTTCATAAATTGCATTAAGAAGAGAAGTAGGCTTGAGAAGATCCTGATCAAGGAAAAACATTCATTCTAGGTCAGATCCAAGGATAAGGTCACAAGTATGCACTACAGAACTATGGCAAGACATGTGAAACTGTTGCTTTGAACTTATAATGGGCTTATAGAATGAGGAACTGCTTTAAACCTATTATCAACATTCTTCTGTAATTCCCATTTTGTGTAACATTTTACCTATGAGGTGACTTTTTTCTTACAGGGAAGCTTTTTGTCTAAATGCTATAAAAAGCTGAGAGGAAAATAAAGGTTTGGTGTATAATTTTCTCCTTCATCAATTGCATGTATGTCTTTGTAAATGCCTGAGTTGCTCTCTCTCTCTCTCTCTCTCTCTCTCTCTCTCTCTCTCTCTCTCTCTCTTTCTCTCCCTCTCTCCCTCCATCAATGTCTTCCTTTCTTTCTTTCTTTCTTTCTTTCTTTCTTTCTTTCTTTCTTTCTTTCTTTCTTTCTTTCTTTCTTGTCCTTTCTCTCTGGATGAGGAAGAGATAATAAACTCTGAGCCTCTCCTCTGGTCAGAAGAAGCACCTGAGTCAAAGAGTAAAGATCCCAAATAACTATTTTCTTCTTCTTTTTTATTAGATATTTTCTTTTTTGTACATATCGAATACATTGCCTTTCCTACTTTTCCCTCCAAAAACCCCCTATCTGATACCCCCTACACCTGATCACCAGCCCACCTACTCTTGCTTCCCTGTCCTGGCATTCCCATACACTGGGGCATAGATCCTTCACAGGACCAAGGGACTCTATTCACATTGACATTCGACAAGGCCATCATCTGCTACATATGCAGCTAGAGCCATGAGTTCCACCATGTAGGCTCTTTGGTTCATGATTTAGTCCCTGATAGCTCTGGGGGTACATGTTGGTTCATATTTTTGTTCTTCCTATGGGGCTGAAAACCCCTTCAGCTCCTTGGGTCCTTTCTCTAGTTCCTCCATTGGGGACCTTGTGGTCAGTTCAATGGTTGGCTGAGAGCATCTACCTCTGTATTTGTCAGGCACTGGCAGAGCTTCTCAGGAGACAACTATATCAGGATCCAGTCAGCAAGCACTTGTTGGCATTCACAATAGTGTCTGAGTTTGGTGAGTGAATATGGGATGGATCCCCAGGTGGGACATTCTCTGGATGGCCTTTCCTTTAGTCTCTGCTCTTCACTTTGTCTCTGTAACTCCTTCCATAGGTATTTTGTTCCCACTTCTAAGAAGGATCAAAGTATCCACACTTTGATCTTCCTTCTTCTTGAGTTTCATGTGATTTGTGAATTGTATTTTGGGTATTCTGAGCTTCTCAGCTAATATCCACTTATCAATGAGTGCATACGATATGTGTTCTTTTGTGATTGGGTTACCTCAGTCAGGATGATATTTTCTACTTCCATCCATTTGCCTAAGAATTTCATGAAGTCATTATTTTTAATCGCTGCATAGTACTCTATAGTGGAAATGTGTACCACATTTTTTGTATCTATTCCTCTGTTGCGGGACATCTGGGTTCTTTCCATCTTCTGGCTATTATAAATAAGGCTGTTTATGAACATGGTGGAGCATGTGTCCTTATTACATGTTAGAGCATCTTCTGGGTATATGACCAGGAGTAGTATAGCTGTATCCTCAGGTCCATTTTTCTATGTCCATTTTTCTGAGGAACTGCCAAACTGATTTCCAGAGTGGTTGTACCAGCTTGCAATCCCACCAGCAATGAAGGAGTGTTCCTACTTCTCAATATCCTTGCCAGCATCTGCTGTCACCTGAATTTTTGATCTTAGCCATTCTGAGGAGTGTGAGTTGGAGTCTCAGGGTTGTTTTGATTTGCATTTCCCTGATGACTAAGGATGTTGAACATTTCTTTAGGTGCTCCTCAGCCATTTGGTATTCCTCAGTTAAGAATTCTTTCTTTAGTATTGAACCCCCTTTTTCAATAAGATTATTTGGTCCTCTGGAAAAACTGCATGGTATTGATACAGTGACAGTCAGGTAGATCAATAGAGTAGAATTAAAGACTCAGAAATGAACCCACACACCTATGGCCACTTGATTTTTGACAAAGGAGCTAAAACCATCCAGTGGAAAAAATCAGCATTTTCAATAAATGGTGCTGGTTCAACTGGCAGTTAGCATGCAGAAGAATGCAAATTGATCCATTCTTATCTCCTTATACAAAGCTCAAGTCCAAGTGGATCAAGGATATCTACATAAAACCAAATACACTGAAACTAATAGAAAAGAAATTGGGAAGAGCCTTGAGCACATGGGCACAGTGGAAATTTTTCTGAACAGAACACCAATAGCTTATGCCCTAAGATCAAGAATTGACAAATGGGACCTCATAAAATTACAAAGCTTCTGTAAGGCTAAGGACACTGTCAACAGGAAAAAAACGGCAACCAACAGATTGGAAAAAGATCTTTACCAACCCTACATCTGATAGATGGCTAATATGCAATATATACTTTTCTTTTCTTAATCCCTTGCTGCTATCAGCAGGAGCACATTGTCAGAACCTATCAGCCTTTGTCCTAGCATGTCAAGAATTAATTTGCCAGAAGCCAGAAGCTTTTGGCCCCAGAATAGCAAGAGAGGGAATTAGGGCCCCAGAACAGTAAGAAAAAGTTAAAAGACAGAAATCATCAGCCTTTGACATGATGAAGTACTTGGCTGACTTGACTGTAGGGACAGGACCCAGTTATGTGTTTATATATATAAAACCAGATACACTGAAACTAATAGAAAACATATATATTTAGTTTAGGTTTCATTGTTGTGAAGATGCACCATGATTAAGTCAATTCTTATAAAGGACATTTAATTAGGACTAGTACAGTTTTAGAGGTTCAGTCCATTAAAATTATGACAAGAAACATGACAGTATGCAGGCAGACATGGTGCTCTAAAAAGAGCTGAGAATTCTACAACTTGATCCAAAGGCAGTCATAAAGAGACTGTCTTCCCAGGCAGTCAGGAGGAGACTCTGAAATAACACACTGGGTAGAGCTTGAGCACCAGGAGACCTGAGAGTGTGGCCCGCGCAGTCATCTCGCCAGCAAGAAGACATGCGGACACTAGGATCCTTCTGCAGCAAGCATTTATTGCATCATGAAGAGGAAAAAGGGCTGAGCCAATAATCGGCACTGCTTATATACACCACAGCGCGGCGTGTCTGCCCATGATTGGCTGCTTGCTCATCACCCCATGTGACGTCCCGGGACAGGCCGTGACCTGGCGCCTCCTCACTCTACGCACATGCACAAACAGTTGTTTACCAGGAGTCGACAGCGGATGTAGGCGCCATCTTGTCAAGGAGAATGCCTCTCCAGCTCTACCACTCTCCACATGAGAGCACACCTCTACTGAGACACAATTACTCTAACAAGGCCACACCTGCTCTAACAAAGGAAAATTTCCTCATAGTGCCACTCACCATTAGCCAACACAATATACATATATATGTATTATATGTACATAAATGTGCGTGCATATGTGTAAGTGAACATTTAGATGCACACATGTGTATACATATATGTGAAACATTATTAGACTCTTTTTCACACACTATTGACTAAAAATTAAAAACAAAATTAAATCTTGTGAATGTCATTTAAGAGTATATTTTAGTAGTCCATGCTATAGACTTTATCCTCATATTTTATACAAATATGATGCTTTGATGTTTTTGATTTTTAGATTATTTTCCTCTTTATTTTTCTCTTATATATTATACACTGACTACTGTTTTCCCCTCCTCACTCACCTCAGACTCACCCTCCCTACATCTCATTTCCCCTGGATCTACCCCTGCTTCACCTCCCCTCAGAAAAGAGCAGATTTTCCAAGGACATCGTCAAATACAGCATAACAAACTACAATATGACCAGGCAGTATTTTCATATTAAGGATGGAAAAGACAACCCAGTAGGAGGAAAGGGTACCAAATCAATCAAAAGAATAAGAAGTAGGTCTCTCTCACAGCTACAAGACCATAACATATATGCAGAGGCGCTAAGTCAGAGCCATACAGGCTCCTTGATCTTTGTGAGTCCATTTGAGTCCCAGGCAGTTGACTGTATGTATGGGCCATGATTTTGTGGAATCCTTGATCACTCTGGCTCCTCTAATCCTTCCTACCTCTCCTCCATAGGACTATCCAAGCTCTCTGCCTAATGTTTGCCTGTAAGTCATCAGATAAAGTCTCCCTGATTTCTCTGATGATAATTATGCTAGGCTTCAGTCCCAGCACATCATGCCAACATGACAAACTGTAGGCTAGAGGTTTTGTGGCTGGGTTGGTGTCCCATTCCCTCCATTTCAATTCTTGCCTGGTTACAAACAATGGACAGTTCAGGTTCTGAGTTTCACATTAGTAGGAATATCTGCTAGTGTCACCTCAGTAGATTCTCTGAAGTTTCCATTGCACTGGGTTTCTACCTTGCACTCTAAATGACCCCAATTTTAGTCATTTCTCTTATTATTTGTTTCATCCAACACACCTTATCCCTCTTATTCCCATATATATTCCCCACATGCCCCAGCACACTGTTGAAATATATGCTATCTCTAACAAACAGTTGAAAAGCCTGTATGATCTCTTTGAAGAAGGAAATTGACAAAGATATCAGAATGTGGAAAGATCTCCCATGTTTATGGATCAGAAGGATCAACATAGTAAAAACATCCATCTTACCAAAGCCATTTACATACTCAATGCAATACCCATCAAAATTCCAACACAATACTTTATAGACATGGTCAGAACAAGACTAAACTCCATACAGAAAAAAAAGAATAGCTAAAACAATCCTATACAATAAAAGAACATTCAGGGATATTACCATCACTCTTCCAAGATATATTAAAGAGCAATAGTAAAAAACAAAACAAAAACATAGTAGAGGTATAAAAACAGGTTGATCAATGAAAGTGAATCAATGACACAGACATAAATCTATACATCTATGGACACCTAATTTTCAATAAAGAAGCAGAAACATATAATGAAAAAAAGAAAGCATTTTCAACAAATGGTAGTAATCTAACTAGATGCATGGGTAGTATACAACTCACTATTTCCTGTTCTCTTCTCTTCTCTCTGCTCTTCTCTTCTCTTCTTCCTCTATCTCTGTGCACTTTCTGTCCTATTTCTTAATAATTAAACTTCCATATCATGTTTTGTTCTTCTGCCATACCCAATAGAAAACAGTGCAAAAGTTGTAATGAAATTAGGAAATGAAAGGAACTTATATTGCCTCCCTGCTCATACCTAGAGACAGCTTGACTCCCAGAAGGTATGTCATAACCAGATTCTCAAAATGGTTAGGCTCCAGTAGGATCACTCACTCAGACATGGGTCTTAGCATCAACATAAACTCAGACATTGCAGTTGCCTCAGGTAGCAGTGCAGGGTACTTACTTTACTCTGGCTCCCTTTGAGGGCCAATAGCATAGCCTATTGATGTTAACTTGATTCCAGACTGCAGCACAGACCTAGGACATCTGCATAACTTTAGGTGGTAACATATGTCACACCCATCAACAAGTCACCTAGTAGAGAGAGGCATAGCCTGGCTGGACAAAATAGTTCCAATTGTACTTAAAATACATATATCCTCATACTCTCACCCCTGATCAAAGAACCATCTTCTTTCCTTCTTCCTTTTCTCCTTCCTTCCTTCCTTCCTTCCTTCCTTCCTTCCTTCCTTCCTTCCTTCCTTCCTTCCTTTCTTCTTTCCTTCCTTTCTTCTTTCCTTCCTTCCTTCCTTCCTTCCTTCCTTCCTTTCTTCTTTCCTTCCTTCCTTCCTTTCTTCTTCCCTTCCTCCCTCCCTCCCTCCTCTCTCTCTCTCTCTTTCTTTCTTTCTTTTTTCTTCCTTTCTTTTCATTTAATTTCCTTTTTCTTTTCAACACATAAAAAATATTACAAGGATCTACAACTGACAAAAACACAGAGAACATATGACTGTGGTATTTCCAGTTACAATTGCTGCATCTAAAGCGTAACCACTATACCTAAGTTTAAGACATGGAAGAGCAGAGGAAAATTATAGAAACCAGAGAACCAGCAACTTGCTATATGACAATGTCTTCTAGACATAACGGGGAAGCAGAACTCATAAACTGTCAACCTCTAGATCTTTTTGTAATACAATAGAAATTGTGGTAGTTGAGGAAAATGGCAATAAATGGCTGCTATGAGGAGAATCAGTTTTCTCCACAATCTAGGCCCCCTGATAGATTATATACTATCAAGTGGTCACCTATAAACATATGTACATACTAGCATTACTAAATGGACTATCCCATCTATAGCTGCATATTATAGTCATTTGTTCTCAGCCATTGAACAGTCATGTAACTCAGAATTAACTAATATCCACTATAATAAAAAGTGTTTTTGCTCAAGTTTGAGAGCAACACAGACTTATTTGTAAAAGTATAAATATTTGGAGGGCAGTTTCACAACATGATCATTTGCATATGGCTTTTTAATATACCTAAATGCTTTTTTTGCTTCCACATAGCGTGCACGCAGTAGTATACACCAATAATTCATTAATTTATGTTGTTGAATAATGTTTCTTTCTATGAGCTTACCTGTTGAAAATATTTGACCATGCATAGTTTGATTGGTCATTCTGCTTTATGAGCACTATAAACTTTACTTGTATGCATAATGAAGAAAACCATTTGCTTGAATCCCACAATGGTTGTACCTATGAGCCCACCCAGCTGTATAATCTCACATACATAATAACTATGTTCAAAATTATGAGGAACTGTCAAAAAATCCTTTTTTTAATTTCTTTTTTAAAAGTTTTATTGTATTATGATAATAAAAGTTACATGATTTTAATTTATCTGAATTTGTTAACATTTTAAAACATATTTTAAGTAAATAGAATTAAATCACATTCTTGTTTCCCTTCAATACCTACAATATCTTTTTTGTCATCTTCTTTAAAATTTATAAAATATTGTAACAATAAAAATGAGTGTTATAAAAGTTGTTTGATATAAAACAACAATCAATTTAACAGTCTTATGTAGATGCTTGTCTACAGAAATACTGAAAATACATGTTTTTCTCAATATAAATTTTAAATAACTACAAACATATTTACTGTATATTTCAAAATAATACATCACTACTAGTATGTTCTTAAGTGAACATAAATATATAAAGTCTTTTTTGGTTTTTTGTTTGTTTTGTATTTAGTAGAACTTAAAATCATGGCTCTTACTGTGGTATAAGCCTAAAATAAGAACAATTTTTAGGCATTGGATTTCATTGTAATAAGGCTGTACTTCCGTGATCCTCACATCACCAAAGGATTTTACCTCCATTATAGAAAAGCTGAGAGTTGACAGTTCTGCTGCACCAAGGAATGAATTGTAGGCTCGATTTTTGGATACAGATTTCCTATAGTCAAAGCTATTTGACTTGAGTGAGTGACTTTATTCTCAGCCCACAGAGAACAGGTTACATTCATTTAAGAAATGGTGTGTGTATTAAGATGGTCTATACATAAAGTCATTCACCAACTGTTTCAATGAACAATGGTTCTGCTTGGAGGGTGGCACAGACATTAGGTGAGGGTAAGAATCTGGTTCGTTGGCTGTGATAATTTTGAAAAGCATTCATCTCAGAGAAAGAGTAACTTATGAAGTCCTCTTCTTCAAACTTGATACAAGAGTTATAAATGTCAAGCAAAGCATTCAGTCTCATTCTGTGGTTCTCTTACAAGCCCCCTCACAATGTGATTGTCTAAGTTTCTTTTGGGTATATAAATACTTTTGAAATATGTGAACTGTTCTGAAAAACATAGTATAGTGTAAAAACATGCAATAAACAATACAACTAATGGAGAGGCTAAGATATGAGAAGCAAGATTTCAAGACCCTTATGTTGTACACAGCAAGACACTGTCATGCACAAACAAGCTGACAGTGTATATGGATTGTACAATATTGGACCTATTTCTCCAATTACCAAATTAGAGAGACCACTGGATGACAGCTAACAAACTTCTAATTCCTCATATTTTTGGATTTCATTCAATTAGGATATGTTGGTAATATTAATTTTCATTTTAAGAAATTAGGAAAAAGTAATTGGTACTTCCTGTTGTTTTTGTTATTAGAGGTGGAATTAGGTTTGTATGGGCTTGTTGAAAGATTATCTTTCTTCTTCTATGTGTAGTTTTGTTCCTTGTGTTGGTGATTTCCATCTATTATCCTTTATAGAGCTGGATTTGTGGAAAGATATTGTGTAAAATTTTGTTTTGTCATGGAATATCTTGTTTTCTCCATCTATGGTAATTGAGAGTTTTGCTGGGTGTATTAGCCTGGGCTGGCATTTGTATTCTTGTAGGGTCTGTATGACATCTGCCCAGGATCTTCTAGCTTTCATAGTCTTGGGTGACATGTCTGGTGTAATTCTGATAGGGCCTGGATTTATAGGTTACTTGACCTTTTTCCCTTACTGGTTTTAAAATTCTTTCTTTGTTTAGTGCATTTGGTGTTTTGATTATTATGTGATGGGAGGAATTTCTTTCCTGGTTCAGCCTATTTGGAGTTTGGTAGGCTTCTTGTATGTTCATGGGCATCTCTTTAGTTAGGTTAGGGGAGTTTTCTTCTATAATTTTGTTAAAGATATTTACTGGCCCATTACATTGGGAGTCTTCACTCTCTTCTATACCTATTATCCTTAGGTTTGGTCTTCTCATTGCATCCTGGATTTCCTGGAAGTTCTGGGTTAGGAGCTTTTTGCTTTTTGCATTTGCTTTTGCTTTGACTGTTGTGTCAATGTTTTCTATGGTGTCTTCTGCCCCTGAGATTCTCTATTCTATCTATTGTATTCTGTTGGTGATGGTTGCATCTGTAACTCTTGATTTCTTTCTTAGGTTTTCTATCTCCAGGGCTGTCTCTCTTTCTGATTTCTTTATTGCTTCTATTTCCAATTTTAGATTCTGGATGGTTTTGCTAATTTCCTTCACCTTTTTTGATTGTGTTCTCCTGTAGTTCTTTAAGGGATTTTTTGTATTTCCTCTTGAGGGGCTTCTAGCTGTTTACCTGTGTTCTTCTGTATTTCTTTGAGGGTGCTATTTATGTCTTTCTTAAAGTCCTGTATCATCATCATAAGAAGTGATTTTATATCTGAATCTTGCTTTTTCTGGTATGATGGTGTGTCCAGGACTTGCTATGGTGGGAGAATTGGGTTCTGATGATGACAAGTAACCTTGGATTGTGTTGCTTATATTCTTATGCTTGATTCTCACCATCTGGTTACCTCTAGTGTTACCTGCCCTTCCTAAGTCTGTCTGGAGCCTGTCCTTCCTATGATACTGGTTGTGTCAGAACTCCTCAGAGTTAAGCTTTCTCTGTGATCTTGTGATTCTGGGATCCTGTGATCCTGGACTTGTTAGAGCACCTGGGAGTGTAGTTTCCTCTAGGTGTTTTAGAGCTGGCTGTGGAGCTTATGCCCAAGGTCTGCTCAGGGCATCAGGCAGCCCAGACAGACCAGAAGCAACTGGAGTCACTGGGCTGGCGGAGTTCCTCCAAAAAGTCCTTTTAATAGAGCAACAGCAGTATTTCACAAGACCAACATTGATGATCAGGAATTTCATTTCTTCAGCAATATCTTACTGTGTGTCTCAGGTCAGCCTCACAAGGTCTTACTACACATCTATACTGATCTCATAGGATCACAATTGTAACTTAGACTGACCTCACATTTACACTGATGATTCTGCCAGAGCCTCATGAATGCTGAGATCTCAGACATAATTCATGATATTGGGCTTGATTTCTAATTTATTTTTGTTCAGATCTCAAGTTAACTTCTCTTGTTCCCTACTTCCTTCTCTTCTCTTTATATCACTTCCAATCTGACACAGTCCATCTTCTACATTGCATATGGTTTTCATTAAACATTGTTGTGTTAATACAATTGTATTATTTTTATATCAGTTAAATTTTTAAAATATGCTTAAAGATATGTGGATCCTGGGCTCTAATTTCACACTGTGATACTGCTTTATATTGCTCAGCAGAAATTTGTTTTTTTTTTCACTGTATCTCTTACACCTAATGTTATTGCTATTGAATAGAGAATCATTTGTCTTTTAAAATTAATTTTGCTCATGAGGAGAAAAGTGGCTTAATTTACTTATTTCTTGTCTTGTTTAAAAATTCTACTATGCTGTGATAATGGGATTTTAGGGTTTAGAAATGAAAGCAGCCAAAAGTACATGGAAACTACAATAATATCTTAAAACAATATTCAATAAAAAGGCACAATTCAAGATTCTATGAGCTATTGCCCACTTTCTACATCTGTAAATGTGTGTGTGTTGTGTTGTTTGTGTGTGTGTGTGTGTGTGTGTGTGTGTGTGTGTGTGTGTGTAGAAGTGCTTACATAGATCATTGGGTAGGAGATGGCATCATAATCAAAGAAGAAAGCTAAAGGTCACAAAAAAGACTGTAGAAAAAGAAAGAGTTGAAAGTATGCATGTTCCTATTGAAAATTACACAAAGGCTCAAGTGGAGATGTTTTCCAGTCAGTGAGAAAACCTAGAGGCAAGATTGGCTTCACATGGAGATGATGTGTTTGTTTTGGGGCTCAGCAGAATATAATGAAATGGGTTTATGGTCATCACCTACCAAGGACAATTGAGAATAAATGAACCAGGATTATTCCATGTGACAGTAAAGCAAAGAATAAAAAAAATAAAGAAAATATCTTTATTCTGTAGAAATGAGGCAAAATTGGTCTCATACATGCTGACCTATTGCATGTGAGATGGGAAGTCAATCACATTCTTCAGACTTTAAAACAAACATTCTTTATCTCCCTGAGATTGTCACAAGGGTAAAAAAGCCAACTACTATAAACAGATGGTTTACAAAATAAAATATGAAATATCCATAAAGCATTGCCAGCCTCTTTCCTTCTTTTTTCTTCCTTTCTTTTGTCTTTCCCTCATCTTAGAGAAGTTAATACAATTGAATGGTGCCTGGTTATTAATCAATTTCAAATTAAGTAAAAATTTTATAAAAGTGATACTATTGTATAAAGCAATTCCTCCAGATTTCTTTAGCATCAATTATAGTCACAAAGAATAACATGTATTAGAAAAGAATTAAGAGAGCTAAGAGAAAAAAATATGTCAATGTAAGTGTGGGAAAATCTGTAGAAGGAAGTTGGGTAGCAGAGATATTTCATTGCGATTGAGTGTAATAAATCCATTACTTTAATGATTTAACTGAAACATCAGTGAACATGGAAGTCAGAATAATATAATAAAAAGCTGCAGTAACTTAAGAGGAACAGAGACTATATTATATGGTACTTCATCCACTATGCTTTTCCAGGATCATTTATGCAAGGTAAGAAGGAAATTGCAGCCAGATATCCAAGACAATCTTCCTTACTCCACCTACTATGCCAAACTTTCTCTCTTGTGTATTGAACAGTTATATATTATGACCTTTCATGTAGATCCTATGATAGGGGACAATATGTAGTATAAGATATTAACATCAATACATTTATTGCATAAAACCAGATATATTGCATAAAAGCAGGTAACAATCACAAGTGCTACCATTACAGAGAAATTTTCTTACTGCAGATAACTCTTATTAGGGCTCTCTTCATATCTCTATTCCTCAGGCTGTAGATGAAGGGGTTCAGCATAGGAGTCACCATTGTGTACATCATAGCCATGACAGACTCCTTTACAGTGGAATTATTACCTGATGGACATAAGTAGAGACCAATAACTGTCCCATAGAACAATGATACTACAGACAGATGAGAACCACAGGTGGAGAACACCTTGTAGATGCCTTGGGTAGATGGAACCTTAAGAATGGAGGTGATGATCCTTGCATAGGATATAACAATGAGGATGAATGGAATAATAATGACAAGCCCTCCCATGATAAATATCATCAACTTATTAACATAAGTGTCTGAGCAGGCCAGCTTTAGGAGAGCAAACAGGTCACAGAAAAAGTTGAGGAGTATGTTGTTCTCACAAAAAGACAATCTTGCTGCGAGCAGAGTGTGTGTGCATCATGGCATGAGATGATGTCAGTATCCAAAAAAGCAGCACTAGACAAGTACAGAGCTTGGGGCTCATGATGCTGGTGTAATGCAGGGGGAAGCAGATGGCCACATAGCGGTCATAGGCCATGGCCACAAGAATGAAGTTCCCAAGGTATCCAAACAACAGAAAGAAGAATATTTGTGCCAGGCAACCTGCATAAGGAATGGATGGGTCTTGGCTTTGCATGATATGCAGCAATTTGGGCATTGTGACAGAGGAAAAGCAGAGATCAGCGAAGGACAAGTTGCTGAGAAACAAGTACATGGGTGTGTGTAGATGGGAGTCCAGTCGAACAAGGATAATGATTAGCAGGTTTCCCAGAATGGTGGTGAGGTACATGGCCAGGAACAAGGCATAGAAAAGGTGCTGGTGCTCTGTGTGTATGGGCAGGCCCAGGAGGAGGAACTGAGTGATGACAGTTTTGTTGTTCATTCTTCTCCAGTATGCTGATGAGAAAATATTAGGATCTCTTAAAATTTTAAGTAAATACATATCTAAGGTATATATTCTACAACAGTAAATGTGAGAGTCATCATAGCAATTATAATCTGAAAACTCCTAGTGTCTGTGAACATTACAATCATTAATGATTTTTCTCCAACTACCCTTTACAGGTTTCTATCTCTCATCCTTTAATAGAAAAACCCATGCCATGTTTACTACAATATGAATGCTTTTCTCTCCTACTTCCTGCTCACCCTGAGTAACTAGTTTTTACATTTGTAATTTCTTTTATGTTATTTTGTATATTGATGTTCTTGAAGAATTTAAAAGAACATACACAGGATGGACCTTGGACTCTCCATATATATGTATCAAATGTGCAGTTTGTTCTTCATGTGAGTCTTGAACAACCAGAGTAGAGGCTATCCCAAAAGCTGTGGCCTGTACATGGGATATAAGTGCCTGGCCTAAGAGACTTGAATTTCCAGCAGTGGGGATACCCAGGAGCACCCTACCCTCTCAGAGAAGGGGATGGGCAAAGGATTGTGGGAGGGAGTGACCAGAAAAGGGGCAGTAAGAGAGATGTAATGTGAATAAGTAAAAAATTAAATTAAACATATAAAAGACTTTATCATCATAGTTTATATACATTTCCAGAAAATATCACATGCTACAATGTATTATGCTACTATTTCAAACTCAGACCTGCATGTCCCTGTAACATACAGCCTTCTGCACCACTGTTAACTATCATCCTCTGGCCATTGCATGTGTGACAAGCATCAGAAAATCAAAAGCCCTTAGTTAAATTCCGGTTTCTCCTGCATTGTTTTCCAAAGCATTCCCCATTCTCCTACCTCTATGGTCTATCGTAGTATAGACCAAAGAAACCAAAGAAATTCAGGTTTGCATCAGATCTATGTGAATTTCTATCCCTTCACTTTTTAAATCAAACTGCTGTTATGCATTATCCAGAGTGCCTCCTCTGTTCTCTTCCTATTTCATTCTTTCCTCTCTGTGAGCTTATATCAATATATCTGGACTACATCCCATATTTACTGAAATACAGAGGCAAACTCATACTTGTCCTTATACTCATGTCTCCTGACCCTTCTCTTCTTCAACATGCTTCATTTACACTGTGGCATTACAACAGAGAACTTCCTTCACCTCTTTCTGATTCATTTATCAGATTACCACTGTTGCTCTGAGTTCCTATCAGGGGCACAAATGCCCTTTCATTATCTCATGGATGCCAGCATTACATCCCACATGGTCCCAAATGCTTTCTTTCCTCATTCAATGCTGCAGTCTATCTCTTTATGTCCCACATTTTTTAGTCACTCCTTTATCCTTCTCTTGCCTTTAACTCCCCATTTCCCCCCTTACTCTGGCCATTCTCATATATCAGGCTTATTGCTTATTTCATTTTCAGCTAAATTCATTCTGTATCTCTACTACATAAGACATTCATCCATGTTCCCTAGCAACCTATATATATCCCACACAATTAATACTTTTGTCACTGCTTTAAGCTATCTTCATATCAATTGTAAACTATACACAGGAAAGGTCATATATGGCTTCATTCTGTTTGGTTCTTTACAATCTTTCTTAATCTCCAACTAGGGCTTGTGCCAGTCATGATGCATAAATTTGCCCAGTGAATGTTTCTTACTTGCTTCTCAAACTAATACAGATTGGTCTAACTTCAAATGTAGAAACATTCCCATTTAAATAGAAGGTCTTGAATACTTAGGAATAAATTCTAAACTCTATACTGTTTGTCAGAGATTCAATGTACTTCTTCAGTGTTAGCATTAATCATTTGTAATCTCAGTAATACTGGTGATTACAAATTATATATATATATGTTTTAATACACAGAATGTCATAGACATAGGTGTAGAACACAGATAGAATGAAAATTTTTATGAACTGTAAAAAAAGAATAAGCAACAACTTACTTTGGAACTTTTACTTGAGTTATTCCTCGATGTCTATACTGTATGTAATGGTGAGTTTGCATATCAAAACACTAATGCCAATTTGAAAAAAAATCCTGGATGCTGTGTAGATAGTCTCTAAAATCTCTAGACTTTGAGTAAAGTAACTCACACTTCACCACATGGTGAGCTTCATGCATTCAGATAAGGGGATTAGGGGCAAAGACATTTAAGTGTAGAAAAATGTTGCATCTTCTGCCTTAGATACATGGTTAATTAGATAGTATGCACTCTTATCAGGGACTACAATATTCTCGACAGTTTTTCAAGTGCTCTTGTCAGTCTCTAATACTGGGCAGTCTGTATTATAGTGAAATGACTGGGTACACACACACATGCACGCACACACACACACACACACACACACACACACACACACAAGCATGTCATTCTATAATTATGAATAGCCCTGACTAATGAATTTATGGCATCTCTTAAAGCTGACAAAACAGGAGAAACTTCAAGAGAACTATCAACTTTATCTAAAATACTACTACAACCTAGTCTGATTGCTTACACCTTCACAAATTGACATGTTTAATGCAGTTGACTTAATTGTTTGCAAACTTAGATTTTGTGGATTAGCATTCTAAAAGGGAAACTGTGTAGAAAAAAAAAACAAGCACCATTTAATATGATTTCCTTATATATTCCTGAGTGGCCTCAAACCTTTTACTTTCCTGCCTCTGATTCCTGAGCACTGTGATGACAGACAGATGACGCTATGCCCATTATTCTCCTATTCTCCTTCTTTGTAATTGAACAGTCCCTTCGTTTTATGGAGACAAGTTTTAAAAGATTGAAACCCAGAGAAACCACCAGCATCCGTTATCAGCGATGAGTCAATGGACTTCAGTAAATTTCTTTAGACGTTAAGTCCACATTTCTCAAATAAAACAGGACATATAAATTACAAAATATATGTTTTTAACATTTGCTGCCCCTGCATATAAGTTTGGAATCTGTAGAAGCATTGAGTTTGGTTGAATAGATTTAATTGTACATTTACATGAACACATATGATAATGCCATTCTTGATGGACTGTGGATAGGACCAATCACATACATTACCAGTAAAACAAAGATTTGTGAACATGTACAGATAAAATAATCATTACATGAGGAAGACAAAGTTCAGAGTTTGTTAAGACCCCCCCACAGGTCTTAAACAACCCTTCAGTACTATAGTACTGAACTCTACATCACAGGACTGTTCAAATGGTATGCTATAGAAAGAAAAAATGTCATAATGAGTAATTGTAATGAATGTATTAATATGAATGGTATACATGATGACCATGAAACAAATACTTGCACAAGATGTGGAAGTCTTGGGAGAGAGAGAAAAGAAGAAAATTATCATACCTGGAAAACTCATGAATAAGAGGGGAATTTGAATCGACAGAAAGATACCTGCTTCTTTTCCTGATCATACCCAACTCTGCTGAAGCTGAGTAATAGTTTCTGCTTCATGATCCCACTCAATTACATTTTATTTGTGGACAGAGAAATAGCAGGCTAGGTAATCATCATCTATCTGCATCATCTCTACCCATACCCCTGATGCTATCCATGGGCCTTAGGTTCCCAGCATCCCAGAGGAGTCCAGAACCTCTATAAGCAATTAAAGACATAAGAATAACTCAAGACCTTTCTGGGACCAATTAAACTCAGAGATCTCTAGTGAAAACCAGTTTTAGTCACTCATCACTATTTACTGCTCATAGGTGAATGTAGAATTTAAATAACAACAAACAAAACTAATACATAAATAGCAGTGAGAAGGAAGTTTAAAAAAACATGGAAGGATGGATACACATTCCCTGTACAGGTAATCGGCATGGCTTCTGTTGACTTGAGCCTACTTTGTTAACAGGGAAAGGGAAAAGCGTAACTGCAAAACATCCCACATTATCAGGGATTATCTGATTATTAATGACTTAAAATAGGGTACAGAGATAAACAAAGAATTCTCAACCAAGGAATAGTGAATGGCTGAGAAGCACCTAGAAAAATATTCAACATCCTTGGTCATCAGGGAAATGCAAATCAATACATCCTTGAGATTCCACCTCACACCAGTCCAAATTCCTAGGATCAAAAACTCAGGTGACTGAAGATTCTGGAGAGGTTCTGGAGAAAGAAGAACACTCCTTCACTGTTGGTGGGATTGCAAGCTGGTACAACCACTCCGGAAATCAGTTTGGCAGGTCCTCAGAAAATTGGACATAATACTACCAGAAGAACCAGGAATACCACTTCTGGGCACATGCCTAGAAGATGCTCCAACATGTAATAAGGACACATGCTCCACCATGTTCACAGCAGCCTTATTTATAATAGCCAGAAGCTGGAAAGAACCCAGATGTCCCTCAACAGAGGAATGGATATAGAAAATGTGGTACATTTACACAATAGAGTAGTACTCAGCTATTAAAAACGATGAATTTATGAAATTCTTAGGGAAATGGATGGAGCTGGAGGATATCATCCTGAGTGAGGTAACCCAATCACAAAGAACACACATGGTATGCACTCTCTGATTAGTTTGATGGATTTCCGTATATTGAACCATCCCTGCATCCCTGGGATGAAGCCTGTTTGATCATGGTGGACGGTCATGTTGATGTGTTCTTGAATTTGGTTTGCAAGAATTTTATTGAGAATTTTACATCCGTATTCATAAGGGAAATCGGTCTAAAGTTTTCTTTGCTTGTTAGGTCTTTGTGTTTAGGTATCAGGATAATTGTGGCTTCATAGAATGAATTGTGTAGAGTACCTTCTGTTTCCGTTTTGTGGAATAGTTTGAGGAGTATTGGTATTAGGTCTTTGAAGGTCTGATAAAACTCTGCCCTAAACCCATCTGGTCCTGGGCATTTTTTTTTTTTTTGGTTCGGGAGACTATTAATGACTGTTTCTATTTCATTAGCAGATATGGGACTGTTTAAATCGTTTATCTGATCTTGATTTAACTTTAGTACCTGGTATCTGTCTAGAAAATTGTCCATTTCATCCAGGTTTTCCAGTTTTGTTGAGTATAGGCTTTTGTAGTACAATCTCATGATTTGTTGGATTTCTTCAGTTTCTGTTGTTATGTCTCTCTTTTCATTTCTGATTTTATTAATTAGGATACTGTCTCTGTGACCTTTAGTTAGTTAGTTAGTCTGGCTAAGGGTTTATCTATTTTGTTGATTTTTCTCAAAGAACCAGCTCCTGGTTTGGCTGATTCTTTGTATAGTTCTTTTTATTTCCATTTGGTTTATTTCAGCCCTGAGTTTGATTATTTCATGCTGTCTACTCCTCTTGGATGATTTTGTTTCTTTTTCTTCTAGAGCTTTCAGATGTGCTGTCAAATTGCTGGTGTATGCTCACTCCAGTTTCTTTTTGGAGGCACTCAGAGTTACAAATTTTCCTCTTAGGACTGCTTTCACTGTGTCCCATAAGTTTGGGTATGTTGTGCCTTCATTTTCATTAAACTCTAAAATGTCTTTAATTTATTTCTTTATTTCTTCCTTGACCAAGTTATCATTGAGTAGAGTGTTGTTAAGCTTCCAAGTGTATGTGGGCTTTCTATTGTCTATGTTGTTATTGAGGACCAGCCTTAGTCCATGGTGATCTGATATGCTGCAAGGAATTATTTTTCTCTCAGGTGACTTTCTAAGGCAGGGCCAGCCAGGAGACACAGGGAGCAGAAGCAGCAGAGCAGCAGAACAGCTGGGACATGGTCCTTCCTGCATCCATCTGCACCCAGGAGGGGTGGCTGATCCACAGTCCTCTGTGCATAGGTCTTACCAGGAGAGAGCTGATTTCCCAAGAGTGCTGACACAGGCTTACAGACCCACAGGAGGAACAAGCTCCAGCCAGAGACAGCAAGAACATTTATCACCAGAGATTACCAGATGGTAAATGTCAAATGCAAGAATCTTACCAACAGAAATCAAGACTAATTGGAATTATCAGTAAATTGTATTTAGATGTGGATTTGTATGTGTAACAACAAAGGTTAAAGAGTGAAAGCACTGAATTTTGAATGGAGTGTCCAGATATAGGAGGGGACTTTTTTATTTTAATAAAAACATCCAGCATGGATGTGGGAGGGGATCCTAATTCAAACTCCTAGCTGAGAAGATATAGTCAGTTGATGGCTGCTAGGGGAGAGAGAGCCAGTTTTGTCTGAGGGTTGGTGGCTATTGGCAGGTTGCCAAAAATGTAGTGCATAATCCTATAGCCATGTGGATCTGGTCAATACTAATCAGACACTGGGTTATATAGTGATGATGACGATGATGATGATGATGATGATGATGATGATGATGATGATGATGATAAATATCCTAAATTTGTAAGAGAGGTGTACAGGGGAGAAGTGCCAAAGGAAATGGGAAGGAGAGGCTTAAGAAATATATGATTAGCCGGGCATGGTGGCGCACTCCTTTAATCCCAGCACTTGGGAGGCAGATGCAGGCAGATTTCTGAGTTCAAGGCCAGCCTGGTCTACAGAGGGAGTCCAGGATAACCAGGGCTATACAGAGAAACCCTGTCTCGAAAAAACAACAACAACAACAACAACAACAACAAAAAACCCCAACAACAACAAAAGAAATATATGATTAAGATACATTCCATACTTCTAAGGAATTTACAATTAATAAAAATAAACACTTAAGTAAGGAAACATTTGCTTTAACTCAGAATCTATGAATTTTTGAAGTTTTAAATGTACACACATGTAAAACATTGGTTATACTCCTATTCACACACATTCAGGAAAAGAATTACACTATTTTTGTTTTTATAATTAGATTTATTTTTTAACTTTATTCTCTTTACATCCTGCTCACTGCCCACCTTCTGACACCCCATTTGACAATTCTTCTTCTATTCCCTCTCCCCTTTTCTGAGCAGGTGGGGTCCCCCTGTGTATCTCTCTACTCTAGTACTTCAAGACTAGGTACTTCCTCTCCCACTGAGGCCAGACAAGTCAGCCCAGCTATAATAACAAATCCCACATACAAGCAGAAACTTCTAGGATAGCTCCTGTTCCAGTTGTTCAGGACCCACATGAAGACCAAGTTGCATATGAGCAGGGAGGCCTAAGTCCAGCCAGAGTATGTTTTTGGGTTGGTGGTTCAAACCCTGAGAACCCCAATGGTGCAGGTTAGTTGGCTCTGTTGTTTTTCCTGTGGCATTCCTATTCCCTTTGAAGTCTGCAATCTTTCCTCCTAGTCTTCCATAAGAGTCCCTAATCTCCATCCACTGTTTGGCTGTGGGTATCTCTATCTGTTTGAGTGAGCTGCTGGGTGGAGCCTCTCAGATGACAACATGCTTCTGTCTGCTCTTTTTCCCTTTCATTACACTCTTATTCACTTATGTACATGCTATGCATTTACGATACTCTTATTCACACACATGCATGCAAAACATTGATTACACTTTTATTCACACACATACCTGCAGAGCATTGTTTATGCTCTTATTCACACAAAAGTTTGGGGAGTTGACTCAATTATAAGCAAATTTAAAGTACATGTAATTCACTTTATCAGCGTATATTAGTAATTGATATAATAGATTGCAGGAAGACAATATGCTAGAGACAGGGTTGAGAGCTCTATATCTAGATCCTCAAGCAGCTATTGGCAGGTGAGACTGTGAGCCACTAGTTCTGTTTTGAGCTTCTGAAGTCTCAAAACCTACCCCTCATGACACACTTCCTCCCAGGAGCTGACATCTACTAAGTAGGTGGCCCACCTCCTAGTCGTGCTACTTACTACCTATAAGCCTATGAGGTCATTTTCTTTCAAACCACCAGACTCGCTCATCCATGTTCATTGCATCTCTATTCATTGTAGCTGGAAAGGAAATCATCCTAGATGCCATTAAAATGATGGATGGACAAAGAAAATGAGGTGTGCACATGCTATTCTATTCAGCTGTAAAAACAAAACAAAACAAAACAAAAAGGAAATCATGAAATTTTAGATAAATGTTTGGAAATGGAAAATATTACACAGGGTTGTAACTAGACACAGAAAGATAAATGCTTTGTGGACTTTCTTATTTACGGATCTTAGCTCCGAATATTTAGATTTGAGCACATAATGTCAAGAACCAGCATGTGCCAGGAACGCAAGTGTTGGAGCAGGGGTGTAAAAAGGTTCACTGTTTAGGTTTCTGCCACTACATTATTTTTGGTGACAGTTGTGTGCTAGTACTATTGGAATTCTCCTTCTTCATGATGGCTGTTGTTCTGCTATAGGAAGGCTAATAGGTATTTTTCACATAGAATTATTTTGTATTCTGCCACTTCATTAAACATTCTTATGTTTTCTAAGAGTTTTCTGGTGGAGTCTTTAAAGTCTTTTATATATAGAATGATATCTTCAAAAAATACTTTGACTTCTGTTGTTAATGTTGTTTGTGTTGTTTTGTTTTGTTTTCTTGATATGGGGTTTCTTTGTGTAGCCTTGGTGGCCCTGGAACTCACTTTGCAGAAGAATCTGGCTTCAAACTCTCAGAGATCCACCTGCCTCTATATCCTGAGTGCTGGTATTAAAGATGTGAAACACCACTCTATCCAGCTGGCTGACTTTTTCATCCCATCCATTCTTTGCAAAAGTTTCGAATCTCTAATATTAGTTTTACCCAGCTTTCTACTACAATGAAACTTTCATGGAGTTCCTCATGATGTGGTGAAACCAACCATAAAAATCATTATATTTCTAATTCATAACTGTATTTTTCACAATGTTATATGTAGCCTGCGCAGTCGTCTCACCAGCAAGAAGACACGCGGACACTAAGTTCCTTCTGCAGAAACGTTTATTGTCCTCATCCATAGGGAAAAAGGGGTCGAGCCCAAAATCCGCACTGCTTATATACACCACAGTGCAGCGTATCTGCCCACAGCGTGGTGTGTCTGCCCATGATTGGCTGTTCGCTCATTACCCTACTTAACGCCCCGGGATGGGCCGTGACATGGTGTCTTTTTCACTCTACGCACATGCGCAAACAGTTGTTTACTAGGAGTCGACAGCGGAAGTAGGCGCCATCATGCCATGGCGAATGCCTCTCCAGCTTCACCACTCCCCACATATCCCCCTTTCATTTTAGTTAAAAGGGAAGGCCAAATGTAGCAAGTCAGAGAGTGCTTTTGCTCTGCCAGGGCCCCTGC
>NW_022196911.1:69405548-69434806 GCF_008632895.1 Mastomys coucha | reverse complement strand
GGTCAACCACCAGATGAGCAAAGTCTGTCCCAGATGAGCCAAGCCCGTTGGTGCCCTGTGGCAGTCCCATAGAGGGGAAACAATCATGTGAGCTGGGAAGGATTATTAACTGAGCAATCTTATCTCCCGGGGAGATGGAGAAGACGCCCTGCGGGCAAGAACAGAGAACCTGAAGTCTCCCAGTGTAATCTGCAAGTCTTTCAAGTTGCACAATGGCAAAATTGGCACCAGGCCCACACCTGTTGACTGACTCAGCAAGCTCCCCGATAGGGGTGCACTCCACTGGAGCACAGACACGGCCACCACCAGCATCCTCAAACACTGGAAAGGCACGCAAGAGTTTACTCTCGTCTCCTCCAGACAAAAAGGAATCCGAACAGCGTCCATCAGTGCACAGCAGGGGTGGACCTGGAAAAGCAGGTGGGACAGCATAAAGCGTTCTGCGGCTCTGATCTCCCTTTTGCTTTAGATTCTGGAGAGGCGGCGAATGCTCATTTAGATGATACCTCTCTTCCTTATAGCAAGCCGCTTCTCTCTCCAAGTCTTCCCCATTTGACGGGCTCAATTCCTCAGAGCTATCAGGCTCGAAGAGCTTCCGTCTCGAAGCTCCATCTCTTTCTCTACTTTTCTCTCCCAGGGTGTCCTTCCCCTTATCTCTTGCTTCTGCAGTTCTAGCGGAAGGGCCTGTACTCTTGGGTATATCCTCTCTTCTCTCCCCTTTCTCCTGGCTAGTCTCCACTCCCTCATCTTCTCTCTCTCTTTTATTCTGGCTAGCTTTTATTCTCTCCTCTGTTTCTGAAATGCTATCTTGTAACTCCTCAAGTGCCCCCGACACCACAGAGGTGGGGCATTTCTCATCCTCCAGGCAAGAATGTATAACAAGCGCCATTAGCACGATTACCGTGGCTTTGGCTGTGCTTTCTAACCCTGAGAAAGGGTCGGAGGAATTAAAATCAAGCAGCATGCCTCTCAGAGATCACTCTGTCCTGCAGTTCTGAAACCTACCAGCTGTTGTAAGGTTCTCCCGGTGTCCCTGGTTTCTTGGCACCAGCTGTAGCCCGCGCAGTCGTCTCACCAGCAAGAAGACACGCGGACACTAGGTTCCTTCTGCAGCAACGTTTATTGTCCTCATCCATAGGGAAAAAGGGGTCGAGCCCAAAATCCGCACTGCTTATATACACCACAGTGCAGGCATATCTGCCCACAGCGTGGTGTGTCTGCCCATGATTGGCTGTTCGCTCATTACCCTATGTAACGCCCCGGGATGGGCCGTGACATGGCGTCTTTTTCACTCTACGCACATGCGCAAACAGTTGTTTACTAGGAGTTGACAGTGGAAGAAGGCGCCATCTTGCCATGGCGAATGCCTCTCCAGCTTCACCGCTCCCCACAGTTACAAATAAATATAAATATGTGATATGCATGACATCTGATATGTGATATCTCCCAATGGTTCAATTGCTCTAGCTAAGACTATATTGTATAGGAGTGGGGAAAATAGACATCCTTGCCATGTTCCTGACTTTGGTAGAAGAATAACTGGTCTAACTTGAGGTCCAAGCCAGAAAAGGAAGCTTGTGTCCAAACCTGCCTAGATAGCTCAATGGCTCAGAGACCATAAAGCCAATCATAACTGATAAACAACAACAAAAGTAAATGAAATAAAATGATTATGAATAGGCAATTCTGCTATACTCATAGATTCATCATTAAAGAGGCATCCTCCAGAATTTGATAGGAACCAATGCAGAAATCCACAGCCAAACAGTAGGCCAATCTCAGCAAACTACACAGAAGAGTGAAAGGAGGACTTTAGTAGATAGAAAGGTCAAAGATACCACAAGAACACAGCTCACACAATCAACTAAGCAAGTCAAATAGCAGACCACAGAGAGAAAGGTAGAGAGTTTGCATTGGTCTGCACTATGCTCTCTGTGTACATGCAAGGGTTGTTTACTGTGGAATTTTGTGGGACTCCTAATGGTGGGAGTATGGGGGTCTCTGACTATTTTGCCTGCTCTTGGAACCATTTTCCTCTTACTGGACTGCCTTATCAGACCTTGATATGAGGGTTTGTGTCTAGTCTTATTGCATCTTGTTATGGTGTTCAGTTGATATTCCTGGGACACATGAAGATAAATTGAGGAACAGTGGAATCTGAGGATGTGGTTTGGGAAGGTATTTGTACATCGAGGGAGAGAAAACTAAGAGAAGAAGGGGAAGGGAAAGCTGCCACACTGGTTGGAATGTATTATAAGAGAATAAAGCAAAATCAAAAACAGCACATGATTCTTAATGTCCATGTTGGCCACATATTAGATTTATGGAGATGATTCATGAAGGGACATAGGCCAACTTGAGCAAGATGATCATACCTCCGGCAGGCATTGACCATCTCCACAATTCTTTCTGCCTTGCTAAAAACTGTTAGATTACATTTTTATGGTTAGCTCCCAGGGTCTATTCCCTTATTTCACCAATACCTCCCCATGAGTCTCATTAATAGGTCCAGCTATCAAATTATTGGAGTCCAGCAATAAAATCCTCCTTTGATTCACCTAATTAATGTGCCCAATTAAAATTAAATACCTCATCCTTATACAGGGTTTCCCCTTGTACCTTCATAAACTGCCATTATACTATATGCCATGTCTGCCTCCTCTCTGTCCAGCAGCATTTGTCCCATTTACCTACAGTACAAATACCACATAACCATCTTATTTGCCCTCTTTCTCCCTGCCCTTTTGTTACCTTCCTCTTCTCTGTCTTGTTCTATTTGATGGCTTTGTCCCTTGTACCTGCCCTCTGTCACTGTGGGAAGAATCCCTTTGTGTTGAGAACTTACTCTGAGAAATTAGTCTTGAGGTTCCTGGCTCAATGCTTATTCTTACAGTTCAATATATGCAAATCAGCATATACTAGATCACACAAATGGGGTCCAGGGACAGAGGTCCATGATTCAGTAGATACAGAAGAAAGGTTGTTAACAAAATGCAAGATTCCTTTGTGCTATAGAAGTCTTGATAAGGAATTTATGTTAATATAATATATACTACAAATGGTCAGATATGGACAATGTTATGATAAATGGGGGAAAAAATCCAAATATTTCTACCTTGGGGAATAGTCCTCAGTATTAGAAGGTGTCATAAAAGATGCCAGGGGTAAAAATCAATAAATAGCTATTCTCCATTGTAAAGTTTATGGACCACAATGACCACCATGGAAAGGTTTCCTCATTGTTACAATAGTGGCAGTTTTATCTTGGGAGTAACCAAGAGCTGTGTAATTGGACTGAAGACTAATCAAGAGGAAAGAATTCATATCCAGCACTTAATCCTGTGTAGTCACGGGGCACATAGAAGAACCTACAACTACCATTTTCCTAAACCAACAGTTTCTAATTGAGTTCTTAACACTTACCCTTATACTCATTGATATGTGTAGCTACAAAGCCTCATCAAAGAACCCCTTTTCCCAATATATGCAGAATATGCAGTAATTCAAAACTAGCCAAAATGCAGAGGATATATAATTGCAGCATGCCCAATACCAGTTGCTGCATCTTCAATACAATTAGTACATCCAAGGCTATGGTATTATCATGGAAACAGGGACAAAAATTATAAGAACTAGAGAGCTAGTACCTTGCTGCAAGATAGTGTCTACTAGACATGACAGGGAAGGAGAATTTATGGGTATAAATTCTCAACACCTCAATGAATTTGAAGAAAATTGAGTTTTTAATGTGCTAAGTGTTTTGCCTAAACATTCATAAATAGAGCAACACATGCTTGTTTGTTGTCCATGGAGGTCAAAAAAGGTTTTCCTACGGAGAAGAAATTTGTATCTTCTGCAAGAGCATTGAATTCTTTTAGCCACACACTGAGGCAGCTCTCCATTCCCATTAACAGTTTTTATCTTAGTAGGTATGTGTGATTCTGTGTCAATGATATAATATTAAAAAATGAATTGTGAGAGGGGAAAATTGAGACCTTAAGGTAAAATGGAGATATAGAAGGAAAGAATACATGTCTTATGAATGTTTATGAGGCATTAGTGAAGTGCACCAGGGTGAAAGCAGAAGTGGTAGGCAGAATGGTGAAGTAAAAAGAATGCTGTACAGATAGTTAACAAACTAAGTAAAAAATGAAAACACCACCAGGAATCCAACTATCTAGCCAGCTAATATAAATGAGAATAGATTTTCTTTTAAAATCAGTTATATTTAAAAAGGAAACCCCCTTTTAAATGGAGAATTACCATATGACTAAATACATACTAATTATTGTCTGAAAGTGAAAAAAATCCATTCATCCATGACTAAGTATATAACCATGGCATATTTGTCATATTATTTGTCAACAGAAAACAATTATTGTTATATAGAACTACATAAACATGCCTTGAAAACATGCTAAAGACAGAAGCCAGCAATAAAGAGTTTGTACTGACATGAAATATCAAGAGTATGAAAAGCTGTAAGAACCTAAAGTACAGTGGAAATGCCTGTGTATGGTTGGAAATGAGAGGATGTGTGAATGGGCACAGGAATTCTTTGAGGGACAGTGGGTTCTAAAAGGCAATGTAAAGTTTTGAATGATATTGAAAATACTAAGGCTATAAAATTATACTTATATAAGTAAATTTACAGATGTTCAGTATGATTGAATGAAAACTTGAGCTCACCATACAACCACTTTTGCTTCTCATGTCAACCAAAACATAGCAAGTATATGCATCATACTTCTTGGAGTAATTTAAACCAATTAGAAAGTAAAATGTGTTTGCCATATATAACCAGAAAAGGTAGCACTTTGTCCAAAGTCCTGGATACATCATTAGATCCCATTTACTATTTCCACACACAATGACAAAAGTTAATGATCTTTAAGAACCCAGCAAAAGTTAGAACAATAAGGATTCCCTTGGGTTGAAAGTTTGCATTTCACTTTTATGCACAGAAGAACTTCATCAAGTTGAAGACTGCGAAGTCTAGAAAATCATCTACTGAAAGGAAGGAATTATAAATGCCATCGATTGCCTCATGGTTAACAGTGAATATACAACATGGAATTATAAAATACTCTCTCACATAAGAAGATAGTTTGGATAATGGTGGTAGTAGGTACAATTAATGTTTTTATATAGAGGTAAGAAGACAAAATGTGTGAACAGTCATGGGAACCTGGACTGCTTTTATACTGTCTTGAGGAAGCCTTAAAACATGCCAACTGCTTACCATATTCCAGTTGACACCAGGTTCACATACTGGAACCCATAGGAAGTTGGATGATAAAGTTTAAAGTTTTTAAGGAGTCTGTATATCTTCCCCAAGTTGTTTTGCAAGTAGTTAGTCATATTTAGTTGAGATGCTGTCCTTGGAAGCCTTCCAGGTTGTGTGACTTTGTATGGTCTCATTTGCTTAGATACTACTGTTGAATAGAGAGATGGCTCAACAAAGGATAGGCTCACAACCAAAAGTATAAAAATTGTAATAATTTGTAATTATTTGTATAATTTTTTCTGTGTGAGACACTTTAAGTCATTAACAATCAGAATAATGCCTGAAATATGGAATGGTTTTGTAATCACAATTCTTCACTTTCCACCTAAAAGATTGTGCTCTTGTGAAGGAAAAACTCTATTCAATACCTGAAAGCGCAATGAGTATGCACATTTCCATGTATTTGGCTTTCATTTTGCTGCTAATTTCTTTGTTTTATTGGCTGTTCTCATTTAAATTTTGTTCTCTCCTAAGTGTAGGAAGGAGTGACTGGTGACTATAATTGGTCTCCACTAGAGAGTCCTGAAGCAAATTGGTTCTAAAAAGGTCCTAGGTAATTACTATATCATTAATGAGTTATAGAGGATCTTGACTCCTCTGGGATACAGGACCCATAAGGGCTGGGGATAGTAGCAGGAGGATATGAGTAGGGATGATGAAGATCGGTGATGAGTACAGAAGCTGCAAGATTCTGCTCATGCCAATAAAACAAAAGTGATCAGGATCGTGAACAGAAATTTTTACTCAGCCTCAGCAGAACTGTGTACATTCAAGAAAATAAGCATGTGTCTTGCTGTGAATTCATATGAATCTCCAGTGTGATGTGGGTCAGTTTTCCAGGTATGATACCATTCTTTTCTGTGAATCCAAGACTTCACCATACTGTGAAATTATTTGTTTCATGATCATCATGTAACCATTTTCATATTGATGTGTCTATTACAATTACTTATTATCTCCATTTTTCTCTCAATTCCCTACCATTTCAACATAAGGGCATGTCTAGGAGATGTAGTTCATTGTTGTAGTTTACTATACTTTCACCTGTGGGGTTTTCACAAAATCTGTACAATGTATGCCACAAGATGCTGATTCACTCTGTTTGTACAAGTCCCAAAATTTTCATGTTACTGGCATTATTGTATGTGATTGTGCCTCAGAGTGACATTGATATCATCTAGGTATTTATGCAAATGTACGATGACAACTACTCCATCAAACTCTTTGAATCTACAGAATCCACAATAATTTTCAATTGTACCAAATTTTAGAGTCATGTCCTTTGTGATTTTTATGTTCTGTTTCATTTGAGAACTGTGGGCTTACCAGGTAAAGAAGGCATGAAGTTCTTGGGTCCATATGTGGTAACAGTTGTTTCGCTGGAATCTGATGTATTCAGAAATGCACAAATAACACATAGTTTTTATTAATTTACAGGAGAAGCAGAAACAGGGCATGGTGATACATGCCTGTAATTCCAGTGGAAGTTTTAGATACATAAGGAGACTATATTTTTAAATGGTACATGATATTTTTGTATGATATTACCTCCTTTGTGCCAGTTTCTAACACACAATTGTAAGTGTACAAACTCTGAATTCAGCTTAATTAAACTTTGTAAGTCTATGAAGGTTCAAGCAGTCAGACTTAGTTGTAGCTTTTCTAAGACAGTTGCTAAGATCTCTTGATATTTCTCCTGAATTATCAGCTTTGAGACATGTAATTGATTCATTATAATCACTGTGTGTGGCAGGAGGTAGGAAGTGTATATGTGACTAGGATACCCTACATCATAACTGGTGCAGACTCTAGTTGAAGATACAATATGATTGTAAATAAGCAAACAGAATGAATGTATTGTGACCTTTCCAGCATATAGTTTACAATTGATGATAAGATAGACTAGATGGTTGATGAATAATTATGCCCATATGTTTAGGATGATGACTGAATGTCTCTTTTAGTATAGAGAGACAGGTTAAATTTAGTTGAGTATGTAACAAGCAATATATCTGTCATATGAGAGTGGCCAGATGAAGGAGAGACACAGAAGAGGAAGTGATAGGTAGGAGGAAGTGCAACTCTAAAATATTGAAGGGAAAGAGATTTACCCAAGTACTAATGATGAGAGAAGAGCATGTGAGAATGTGTAATGAGGTACCACTGTTACCTGTGAGATAATGAAACATTATTTGTGTCCCTGTTAGGAGCTTTATCTTACCCTCAGAGCAACAGTGATCTGAAAACTGAATCCAAAAAGATGTGTAGGAATTCCTCTTTTAGAATACCAAATGTAAATGAAGCATATTAAAGGAGATGAGATGGGACAGGAGACATGAAAACTTAGACATGAGCTGAGTCTGTTTCTGTATTCCAGTAAGACAAGACACAGTCCTCATATTTCAATATAATCTCACAGAAGGGAATGGATGAAATCAGAGATGATTGGAGGAGAGACTGAATAATGCATGACAGAAATTCAGTGTAAGGAAATAATGAATGGATCTAACTTCGCACAGCTTTAATTCAAAACTGAATTTCTTTTATTATAGTGTGGCAGAGTGGAGAGGTAAGAGACAGAAATGCTTTGGTAAAGTGAAGACATGGATTTCACTTGGAGATTTTGAGCTTCTGATGATTGTTGTCCATGCAATGGATGGAACATAATTAGTTAACAGTGGAGCAGAAATCTGTATGTTATAGGAACATGGGTGACTGAGTTTGAAATGGTAATCTAATGCTTTGGAGTATGAGAGTTTGCCTTGAAGTTTATACAAAACTATGATGACAAAGGTCATACAAATTCTTCAAGAACATCAATACATAAAATAACAGAATAAATTAAAAATGAACAAACTAGTTACCCTGGATGGGCAGTAGTAGGATCGAAAACCATTAGTCCATTTTGTTTCTTGGGAGAAATATCAGCGAACTGTGTACAAAATGATGGGGGACAGAAACCAGTTAAAGATAAGTTGAGAAAAATAAATGATAATTGTAATGATTACAGCTACTTGGAGTCTGAGATTATAATTATTATAATGATTATCAGATTAGTTGATATAGAATATATAACCTAGATATACATTTGATTTATTTTGAATTTTAAGGGACAATGATATTTTCTCATTGGGATACCAGAGAAGAAGAATAGTAATGAACAACCAAACAGCCATCTCCCAGTTCCTACTTCTGGGTCTGCACATTCCCCCAGATCACCAGCATCTGTTCTATGCCCTGTTCCTGGCCATGTACCTCACCACTGTCCTGGGGAACCTTATCATCATCATCCTCATTATACTGGACTTCCATCTCCACACACCCATGTACTTGTTTCTCAGCAACTTGTCCTTCACTGATCTCTGCTTTTCCTCTGTCACAATGCCCAAATTGCTGCAGAACATGCAAAGCCAGGATATATCAATCACCTATGTGGGTTGTCTGACACAAATGTACTTTTTAATGTTTTTTGGTGATATGGAGAGCTTTCTTCTTCTTGTCATGGCCTATGACCGGTATGTGGCCATCTGCTTCCCTTTGCATTACACCAGCATCATGAATCCCAAGCTCTGTGTGTGGCTGGTGCTGCTGTCCTGGATGATTACCATGCTATATTCCATGTTACACACCCTACTCTTGGCTAGATTGTCATTCTGTGAGGACAATGTGATCCCCCATTTTTTCTGTGACATATCTGCCTTGCTCAAGTTGGCCTGCTCTGACATTCATATTAATGAACTAATGATATTTATCTTGGGAGGGCTTGTCATTGCCATCCCATTCTTACTCATTGTTGTGTCCTATGTACAAATCATCTCTTCCACCCTAAAGGTTTCATCTACTCGGGGTATACACAAGGTGTTCTCCACTTGTGGCTCCCACTTGTCTGTGGCCTCACTGTTCTACGGGACAATTATTGGTCTCTACTTATGTCCACCAGTAAATAGCTCTAATGTGAAGAAGATTGCCATGGCCTTGATGTACACAGTGGTGACTCCCATGCTGAATCCCTTCATCTACAGCCTGAGGAACAGAGATATGAAAGATGCCCTCAGTAGAGTCCTTTGCAAGAAGAAAATCTCCTTATAATGACAACACAGAGATTTTTACTTAAATTCACCTTATTAAAATATTAACATTAATATTACCTAATGTATCCCTACTAGAGGACCAACATACATGAACATTCTACATAATATCCCCATTTGCAAAAGGTGGCTTTCTGAAGTAGTTATGTTAGGGCTGGGGACCATGGTGATTGAGTCATGTCATCCTCTTGCTTGTATGTGAGATTTTAGAAATTCATTAGTCAGAATCAGTACTTTTTCCATATTTCATTCCTTATAATCACTTTATTTTTTATTAGATGTTTTCTTTATTTACAATACCTCCTTTCCCAGGTTCCCCTCCAAAAGAAAAAAGAAAAATGAAATAAAATAATAAAATAAAATAAAATAAAATAAAAAAACCCAAAACCTAAAACAATCCCGTTCCCTCTCCCCTCCCCCTGCTCACCACCCCACCCTCTCCCACTTCCTGGCCCTGGCATTCCCCTACACTCGGGCATAGAACCTCCAGAGGGCCAAGGTCCAGGTCCTCTCCTCCCATTGATGACTGACTTGGCCATCCTCTGTTATACATATACTGCTGGAGCCATGAGTCCTCCCATGTATACTCTTTGGTTGGAGTTTTACTTCCTGGGAGCTCTGAGGGTACTAGTTAGTTCATATTGTTGTTCATGGTAAGGGGAATACACAAAGTAAAATCCACAAACCACAAGAAACTCAAGAAGAAGGAAGACCAAAGTGTGGATACTTCATTCCTTCTTAAAGGGGGGAACAAAATACCCATGGAAGGAGTTGCAGAGACAAACTATGGAGCAGAGACTGAAGAAAGGACAATCCAGAGACTGCTCCAACTGGGAATCCTTCCCATATTCAATCATCAAATCAAGACACTATTGTGGATATCAGCAAGTGCTGGATGAGAGGAGCCTGACATAGCTGTCCTTGGAGAGGCTCTGACAGTACCCAACTAATACAGAACTAGAGACTCACAGCTGTCCATTGGACTGAGTACAGTGTCCCCAATGAAGTAGGTATAATCACTTTATTATTATTATAGAAAACAGATTCTTCTTTCATAGAATACATACCAGCCAAAGTTTCTCCTCCTTCCAATTTTAGCTCCTCCTACTGCCCCTCTCTCCCAAATTTATGACCTTGCCTTCTCCTTTGTTGAAAAATGCAGGCCTCCAAAAGAGGACAGCTAAACTCCACAGAACAAGATACACTAGGACAAGGTGAAAGCTCTCATATCAAAGATGTCCAGAACAACACAATAGGAGAAAAAGACTCTATAGAGCAGTCTAAAGAGTCAGAGATAAAACTTTTCTTACTGTTCTGAGTCCCACAAAATGCTAATCTTACAGCCTTAATGTATAGGCAGAAGATCTGATACAGTGCCCTGCAGGCACCATGCTTGTCTATTCAGACTTTGGGATCTCCCTGAGCCATTGTTTAGTTGATTTGGTGGGACCCCATTCTCCAGGTATCCTTCATCCCTCTGACACATACAGTCTTCCCTCTTTCTCCCATATGGGGTTCATTCATCACTGAGAAGATGGCCTCAGTGAAGATCTCAAAATTAAACACATTTTCTGCATAATGTTTGGCTATGGATCTCTACATTTGCTCCCATCAGCTGCCAGAAGAATTGTTTCTGATAATACCTTGACAAGACACCAAACTAAGAGTATAGTAGAATATCATAGGAGTCATTTAACTGACATTTTTAGTCAAGTTTAGTTCTATTCTAGATCTCTCCTTATTCTGTCTCTGGTTTCTAGGATCCCCCTTGTTGAGATGGCTTCAAGTTAAATCAAACATTTGCTGGCCAAGGCAGGAAGAATCCCAATGCCAGGATTAATTAATATTTTTTTTTTTACTACAATGACAGCTCCTGTAACAGAAGCAAGCTGAGATGTTGTGGTGCTGCCATTTTGAAAGGAACTTCCATTTTGTACAGCTCCTGTCCCACATTTTACTGTGGCATACATAGACTGTGATAGGAAGGAAAGGCCTGTCCACATTTTGCTGCCTTTTGTTGCACAACAGCTTTTGTGCCTGCCACTGGAACTACAATGAGTTCCACTCAAACTCATATACCGAGTAATTATAACTCTCAGAGATAAGTTGTACAATTGAACATATGTTACTCTTCCCTTTGGAACCAAACAAAGCATGTAAGAATTAAACTGTTAGTGCAGCTGCAAAATGAAAGCACCAGCAGCTGGAGTCACTCAGATCGTGTTAGTAGACTTCCCACCTCTCTGTGTGCCTTTCATTTTCTTATTTTTTTCAGTTAGAGGTGAAACTCAGGCCCCTTGAGTTATAAGATATCTAATTTATCACTGAGGTAAATGTCCTGTCCCATCCCAGATATATTTATGCTTTTCCTTGACTTGTTTACCATCTTTGAAATACACTAGGTTCATTAGACAATTGTCTAGAAGAAAACAGAACTTGACAAGGATACAGCTCAGACAATTAAAGATACAGCTCAGACAATTGGAAATTGAAAAATCCAATATGTATGGATTGAAGTCCTTGGGAAGAATAGAGGATATATTCTCTACTCCAAGGAAGTCTGGATATGGTTGCTCAAGTTACTATATATTTTGTGTTTCTTCTGCAACTGCTTTCACAGGTCTCATCACATTATGATGAGTTATAATTACTTTACTGTGATCTAATGTTAGTTACTAATTCAAGAGTTAATAACATTATAAAATACCATGATAGAAATATCCAGAATTCTATTTTGACAAAACTTCTATCATGACCTATATGGGTTCTTACAATAATTATCACATCAGGTATGGATTCTGGGAATGAACTTAAGTAAAGAATTAAAAATAACTATTGCTTCTCATGTGTTTATGTTTCTGATAAATTATGAAAAATCAATAATTATTTTCCTACATCCATAGATCATTCGAATTGAAAAATAAATTTTGAGTCATTAATATTTTTGAAAACAGAATAGCATTTCCCCACCCTAATACTTATCACAAAATCACAACTGCAACTGTAAAGCTGATCACAGTTCATTAAATTTTCATGCTAAATGCCAAATTTAATCATTTTTACACTCTGAGAATAATGAGGAGTGATTTTTTATTTAATGCAAATTTCTTCCTTAAGTGTGACAAAGAGTCTGTCTTAGGCACAGCCAGGAATTCTTGATGGACTCTGGGTCGTGTCCAGATAGGGATGGCCTTGATAAAAAATGAGGGCAAGAATGGTGTTTTCTGCATGAATTTTACTGTCTGGCAACATAGCTCTGAGCCAGAGATCAGCGATGTTGGTACCTGGGATGTGAGTACCCAATGCTGTGGGTACATGATTGCAGCTCTTATTGTGTGTATAAGGACACACAAAGGGTTGCCTTAGCATAAAGAATATTATATTGTGGAATCATAAGTGGTAAAAGACACAGCACAGAGGAGGGAATGTAATAAGGAAGAAAACTATTGAATCAGAAATGATGGAGGTACAAACTTTAACTGAAAGTACTGAAATGTTAAAGAAAAGAATGCAGGCACCATGTGAGACCATATTGATCTGTAGAGTTGGTACAATTTGGGTAAGCAAGTATTGTTTGTGCACATGATAGGAATTTTGTCTTTAAGAAGAAGCTGGTCATATGAAGAATAAATCAGGAAAGACAGAACTGTATTACCATATCAGTAAACCATGTTGAAGAAAACAATGTTCAGATGTGGGACATGGGATGGAATTCAGACAAGAAATATTGACATCCATTTCTCAGATTATGTTTGGGTGGTTTTAAATGCCTGAATATGAAAGGGATGAAAATCAGAATCTATATGTTGTGCTATAAAGAGCCCACAGTAAGAAAGATGCAACAGATCTCATATACTGGGTCTTGAATTCCTTTTATTATGAGAAACAAGAGAAGTGGGAGAAAGGTGTTGCAAAAGAGAGGAGTGAATTTCTCTTGGGATGCATTGAGAGTTAGATGACAGTGGGCTGGGTGGGAACAAGAAAGATAGAATGAGGCATTGAATTCTGTAGGTTAGAGAGACAGCTGCATCTAATATTTAAAAGGTAATATAACATAAAAGAGTATGAGTTTATCTTGGGGCTTCTATAGAATTATAAAGGTAGGGTATAAAATAATCATTCAAGAAACCCCACAGAATAAAACTATAGAATTGGTGAGATGTTACCTACAGTTACATAGAATAAGCAATCAGGCAAAAAAAGAGAAATGTCAATATCTTTTGTATATCAGAAGCAATTAGAAGAGATTAGGCAATAATAGACTAGTAGAACATGCTAAAGCAACATTAATAAAAGCACTCATTTTTATTCAGAGTCTAATTGTATCCAAAATACTTATCCTTATATCCAGAGATAAGTTGAGCTCTCATCCTCATCAAAGTTTCTTTTTCTTTTGGCAATATATGACAATATTACAGGCATCCAAATGGAATCAAAATTCAAAGAACATGTGACTGTGGCATGCCCAGTCCTAGTTGTTGCATCCAAAAAGTAACCACTACATCTAAGATTATGGATCCATCTTGGAAAGAGGAAAAAATTAATCACCAGAGAACCAGTACCTTGTTGCCAGATAGTATTTTCTAATATTACAGGGAAGCAGCACCTCTGAAATATCAACCTCTCAATGAATTTAAAATATACTATTAATTACATTAATTTAGGAAAACAACAATAATTAGCTGTTGTGAGAAGAAAAATCAGTTTTTTTCCAGGATCTAATTCCCTGATAGATTATGATCAACTCAAAACATATCTACATACTATCAACACTAAATAGACCCATTATAGTGTGTTTGTGTGTGTGTGTGTGTGTGAGTGTGTGTATTATTCAACAATAATAAAGAAGAATTGATTAGAAATTTGAAAGTGAATAGGGAAACATGTCAGGGATTAGAGTTAGATCTATAATTAGAGATAGAAATTATGTAAATACATTACTCATGCATAAAATTCTCTAAAATGTCAAGTGAAAACAGAAACAAAAAGAGTAAAGTCAAATATCTTTATCACAAAACGTTAGAAGACTGAAAAGAGAAATTGCAAAAGACATATATAGAAAAGACCTCCCATGCTTAGGGGTTGAAATAATTAATAATGTGAAGATGGATATCTCACTGAAAGCAATATATAGACAGATTCAATGCAATTCCTGCAAAATCTGCTGACACCCTTCACTAAAATACAAATGATTAATATTCATATGGAGGCATCAAAGATCTGGGATATCCAAATAAATCAGAAAATCCTTCAAAATGATGAAAATGCACTTGAAGACATTACCTCACCTAATATCTTGTGATATTTCAGATTTATAATAACAACAGCATCATGGAACAGGACAAAGATCCAGATAGAAACTTCTAAAGATACTGCAATATATTTGACAAACACTGCAAAAATGTCTTCTAAAGAGAAAAAACCCTGTAACAAATGGTGCTAAGAAACTGAATATTTTCTTTTGAAGAATAAAACTAGCTCCCGTGTCTCAATTTGCACCCATATCAATTACTAATGGTTCTGAGACTTGAGCAATAATCATAAAATTCTGAAACTGTTCCAATAGAGGGAGGTGAAAATAAAAATAGTTCAAGAGATGAAAACAGGCAAAGACCTCTGAAACAAATTCCCATTGCTTAGTAAGTAATGACGACAATTAGCAAACAGGATCTTCTAAAATAAAAATATTTTACCACAACAGAGACTGTGATCTGAGTGAATAAACAGCCTGTGAAGTATGAGGGAATCTTTGGAAGGCATTCAAATATAACTCTGAGAGATGATGTACAACCACAATATACAAAGAACTCAAAAATATGATGAACATGAAAACAATAAACCTAATAAAAATGGGCAAAATGAACTATAAGAAGATCTCTCCAAAGAACACATGCAAATAGCTAATCTATACTTTTTAAGGTATTCAACTTTCTTCACAACGAGGGCAATCTAAATGAAAACTACCTTGAAATTAAATTCTGTGAAGAAAGAAAGGCCGTCATCAAGAAAACAACGCTCATCAAATATTGTCAAGGAGTTTTTATTCACTATTGACCAAAGTATTGACCAACAGTTGCAGCTAATATAAATATTTGTGGGTTCTTAGGAATGATTGAATTAGAACTTTAGTCCACCATCCAACCACTTTTGCTTCTCATGTCAATCAAAACACAAAGAGAAGATGAATCGTTCTTTTTGGAGTAACTGAAACCAAGTGATTAGTAAACAAAATGTAGTTGTTTTAGACAACCAGGACAGGCAGCCTTGTGTCTAACATCCTGGATATATCCATAGATTCTACTTAGTATTTCCACACTCAAAACCAAAAGTTAATCAACTTTAAGTACCTAATAAAAGGCTCAACCAGTAAGGATAAAGGTTTCCTTAGGTTGAAAGTTTTTATTTCATTTTTATGTGTAGAATTTCATACAATTGATGACTGTCATGATCAGGAAATTTTCTTGAAGAAAAGAATTATGAATGGCATATATGGCCTCTTGATTCATGGTGAGCTTATACAAAAATGGAATTATAAAATACTTTCACATATATGGAGAGGAGTTGGATTAATGGTGGTAGTAGATACAAGGAATATTTTCATAGAGCTGTAAGAAGTGCAAATGAGTGAACAGGATACATGGACTGATTTTCTACTGCCGTGAGGAAGCCTTAAACATGTCATCTCGGCTTGCCATATTCCTGCACTTTTCACATATTAGCTTACACAGAAAGACCTGGTTCACAGTCAAAGGCTGGGCTTATAACTAAATGTGTAAAAATTACTTATAGCTTCTTTTGTAAATTATTGTTGTGTGAAGTACTTTAAGCCCTTAATATTCAGAATAATGCCTGATAATATGGGGTAGTTTACCGTCAGGTGCTCCACTGGGTGGCAGGGAAATAAAGGGGGTGGATGGTAACTCACATCCTGCCAGAGCTCCAGTACTCTGACCAGGCAGATGCGGGAGGCTGCCCTCGAACTTTCCACTCTGCCAGGTGGGTGTCTGGCTGTGGAAAGCCACTATCCCAATCTGCAGGGGGTGGAGAAGGAACAGCCCCATGAGCTCTCAGTCTTGGACATCCCAGACACCACTGGATATCATGGAAGAGCTAAGAACGAGGTGGGGGCTGTGGGGCAGCTCAGTCAGCCTCAGGGGCAAAGGGAAAAGCGGGGTAGGGAGACAAGGGGGCACCTGGTGGTTCCCACCCAGGTGTGGGGTGAGAGCCCTTGGTTGGGTCTCATGGCTGGAGCTGGAAGACTTTCCTGCAGGAGATTAGAAGCAGCTCTTTAGGAGAAGGATTAATCCATTGTTCTAGCATGGCAAGTCTAGATGAAAGGAGGCAGTCCATAGTTTTAAGTTTTGAGAGAGAGAGAGAGAGAGAGAGAGAGAGAGAGAGAGAGAGAGAGAGAGAGAGAGAGAGAGAGAGAGGATAGAAAAATAGAGGCTGGCCATGGCCACGTGGAGAGAGGGGGAAGGGAAGGGGAGAGAGGAAGCAAGAGGTGAAAGTAAAGACAAGAAGTTGAGAGTAAATGGTTAACAGACAGGAAGAGGGCAAACAGCTCCTTTTGTAATGGGCTGTGCTACCTTTCTATTCCTGGGGCGGGGCATACCTTGCTGTGGTCAGTTGACTGGGGGTAGAGTCCAGCCAGAATACTGGGAGCTTGGGGCATTCTCTAGCCACAGGATAGTAGAGTTGGAGAGCTCATAGTGTCAGACGTCTATGTCTGGGGGGGTGTAGCTTTACTGTTCTGTCCCTTGTAGAATTTTCTTCTGGGTCTCCAGGGTAAGCCTTGCTCTACTAAGAACACAGACTGCCTTTCACAGTCCAATAGTTTTCTAGTCCTCTTCCTCACTTTTTCTCCTAAGAAAATGAGCTCCAGTCAACAGAAGCACAGTTGATTTTCTGAACAGGGACTGAGTATACACCTTTCCATGATTTTTTTGGCTTTGTTGCTACAGATATTTATTATTAGTTTTGTTTGTTCTTGTTCTTTAAATTCTACTTTCTCATAAGTGTAGGAAATGGTAACTGGTGATTATAATTGGTCTCCATTAGTGATCCCTGAGGTAAATTGATCCTAGAAAGGTTCTGGGTAATTACTCTGCCTTTAATGAGTTATATAGGATCTAGACTCTTCTGGGATGCAGGCCCATAAAGGCCAGGGATGGTAACAAAGGTATGTGAATAGAAACAGTGCAGTTAGGTGATGAGTACCAAGCTAGTTCTTATGTCTGCAAGGGAAATGAAGGTGAGTAGGATTTTGATCCAGAAACTATGACTCAGCTTACTGGGTACATTCACCAAAATAAGCTGGTGTCTTGCTGTCAGTTGAAATATTTGTGTTTTGTAGCACAGTGTTTTAGGTATAATGACTTTCTTCTTTTCTCTGTCTTCCAAGACTTTCCTATACTTTCCTATTATTTGTTTCATGGTTATTATTTAACCCTTTTCATATTGATGGATTTGTTCCATTTACTCATTATGTAATTTTACTCTCAGTATCATACAATTCAACAAAAGAGCAGCCATGTAAAATGCACTTCAGTGTTTCAGTGCTGAAGGCTTGTTTGCTATACTTCAGCCTGTAAGACCTTAAAACCTTTGCAGAATGTATTTTCTGAGAAGATGATCTATTTTATCTGCACAAGTTCACAAATATCTGTTTTACTCATATTGCATGCGATTGCTCCTAAGGGCAGTCCATCAAGAGTAACAGTAATGTCATCTAGATGCTCATGTAAATGTAGAATGAGAGCTACTCAATCAAACACAGTGATTCTATAGAATCCAAGGTGATATGAAGGTACACCAAATGTTAGAAATATATCCCCTGTGATTTTTATGTGCTGTTTAATTTGAGGACAACAGTCTTAACATAGAGAAGATAGGAAGTTTGTTGACCTGTCACTGGTAACTGTTGATGGTAATTTCTCTGGTTTATGATCTTTCCACATATGCCTCCATAAAACAAAGGTACTGTTCATCTATAGGAGGAGTAAAAAAATGGGCATGGTTTCACATGCCTGTCATACCAGTACTCAGGATACAGATGTAGGAGTATTGTATGTTTGAGATCAGTCTTGTATACATCAGGGGAGCATCATTATAAATGATGTACGTTTTTTTCTAAATGACTTTCCCTATGTAATGTTAATATGTAATGTATAATGTCTAAGTGAGCCAACTCTGATTCCAACTGCATTAAACATTGTAAGTCTGTGAAGGTACAAGCAGTAAGACTAGGTTATAACTTTTCAGAAAAAGTTGCTTAAATCTCTTGATGTTTCCCGTGTTTTTTCATTGAGACATGTCATACAGTCATTAGCCAATGTTGTCCAGAATCACACAGTAACACCTGTTGGGGGGTGTGCACATGCATTTGACCGTAATATAGACTGCATAGTGTTAGAGACTGACAAAGGGAACATCTGGAGAACTCTCTACAATATTGGAGTCACTGAGAATAGTAGATGTTACAAACTTTTATCTAAGGCAGAAGATGCAACATTTTTCTACACTGAAGTATCCTTTCCTCCTAATTCCTTCATCTGAATGCATGAATCTCACTCTGTGGTAGAGTGTTAGTTACTTACTAAAAGTGTCCAGATATTAATGACATTTAGAGATTATCTGCATAACAAATAGTATGATCCAAAATCAGTATCAGGGCTTCACTAACTTGATGCATAAATTTACCATCACAAGTAGTACCACATCACCTGAGGAGTAATTTAAGTGAAGATTCCAAAGTAACTTGTTACATCTTATCTTTTATAATTCATAAAAAATTTCATCCTATCTGTCTACGGGACCAAGATCAATGACATTTTGAAAATTAAACCATATGGATATGATTTGAAGTCATCAGTATTACTGTGGAGTAATAAAGATGATTAACCATAACATTGTAGAAATACAATAGTAGATATCTGACAGTCAGTATAGAGTTTAAGAGGTAGTGCTAATTGTTCAAGTCTTTCTATTTAAATGGTGAGTTTTCTACTTTTAAAGATAAATCTGTATCTCAGTTTGGGCAGTAGATAACAAATATTCACTGGAAAAAAACATGCATCATGAGAGGTGCTGTGCTTAGTTGGAGATTAAGAATGATTTTAAACAACTAAACACAATGAGCACATCTGTGACCTTTATTGCAAAGCAATATGCAATTGATGGCTAGATAGCTTGAATCAGTTATGAAAGTATTAATTACATGGGATAGATATAGAATGCTAGGGTAGATGACTGAATGTCTCAGTATAGACAGACAATAAATCTAATTGATTATGAGAGGCAATACAACTGATATGAGTTGAGAATGGCCAGATGAAGGGGGAAGCAAATGGGAGAATGTTATAAGCAAAGGAGGAGCAACTCTAAAATGTGACAGGTGAAGAGTTCTAACCTCAACATTGATAGAGAGTGAAATGCAAGTGTCACCATGAGACCATATAGGGGTGTACCATTCGCACACATGAGGAAAGGAAACATTTTCTTAGGAGCTTTGCCCTTATACTCAGAGAAATTGTGGTCATCTAAAAAATAAATTACAAAAAATATATGATGGAACTCTTATGTTAGAATAGCACAATGTAAATGAAGCACATTGAAGGAGAAGAGAAGGCTCAGGAGACATGAGAATATGAACTGAGTCTGCTTCTCTGTATTCCAGTAATAACAAGATATGGTCATCATATATTGATATAATATCACAGAGAAGAATAACAGGAGAATTGAGGGAGCCTCTATATAATATATAATAGAAGTTCATAGTAAGAAAAAAAATGAGTTGATTAAACCCAAAGATTTTTGACAAAATCTGAAATTTTTTTTACTGTGTTATGGGTGACTGGAAAGGTCTAAGAACATGAATGCTGTGGGGCACAATAAGGGCAGGAATGAATTTGATTTGGGGTTTTTGAGCTTCTGATGCCTGTCATATATGTAATTGAACAAAGATGATTAGTTAACAGGAGCATAAATCTGTATGTTACAGGGACATGTGTGTTTGAGTTTGAAATGGTAATCTAATGCATTGGAATATGTTTTTCTTGAAATTTATATTTTAGATGATGATCAAAGTTTATACAAAGTATTCAAGAACACAAATTCACAAAATAACATAAAACAAGTTACATATGAATAAACTATTTATGTAGGATGACAAGGAAGTAGCAAAGAAAAGCATCACTCCATTTGCCTCTTAGTAGATATGGCATAGAACTGTCTAGGAAAGAATTTTAAGGGACACCTACATTTTCTGTTTAGGATACTGGAGAGGAAAAATGGTAATGAACAACCAAACTGTCATCACCTAGCTCCTCTTCCTGGGCCTGCCCATTCCTCCAGAGCACCAGCATCTGTTCTATGCCCTGTTATTGGTCATGTACCTCGCTACCATGCTGGGAAACCTTATCATCATCATTCTCATAATACTGGACTCCCATCTCCACACATCCATGTACTTGTTTCTCAGCAACCTGTCCTTCTCTGACCTCTGCTTTTCTTCTGTGACAATGCCCAAGTTGCTGTAGAACATGCAGAGCCAGGATATATCCATCTCCTATGTGGGTTGTCTGACACAAATGTACTTTTTTATTGTTTTAGCAGACATGGAGAACTTTCTTCTTGTGGCCATGGCCTATGACCGCTATGTGGCCATCTGCTTCCCCATTCAATACATGAGCATCATGAGCCCCAAGCTCTGTCTGCATGTGGTGGTACTGTTCTGGGTACTTACTGTGTTATACTCAATGCTATATACTTTACTCTTGGTCAGACTGTCATTCTGTGAGGACAACATGATCCCCCATTTTTTCTGTGACATATCTGCCCTGCTCAAGTTGGCCTGCTCTGACATTTATATTAATGAACTAATGATATTTATCCTGGGAGTACTTGTTATTATCATCCCATTCTTATTCATTGTTGTGTCCTATGTACAAATTGTCTCTTCCATCCTAAAGGTTTCATTTACTCGGGGTATACACAAGGCCTTCTCCACTTGTGGCTCCCACCTGTATGTGGTTTCACTATTCTATGAGACAAGTATTGGTCTGTATTTGTGTTCATCAGCTAATAACTCTGCAATAAAAGAGACTTCCATGGCTGTGATGTACACAGTGATGACTCCCATGCTAAATCCTTTCATCTACAGCCTGAGGAACTGAGATATTAAAGATGCCCTGATAAGAGTCTTTTGCAAGAAGAAAATCATATTATAATGACAACATTGGGATATTTATTTAAATTTATCTAGTAAATATATTGAAAGTAATTGTATAAGCTGTATCCCTGTATGATATACAGGAATAGAATACATAATATTCCCATCTGCAAAAGAGAGTTTGCAAAGTAGTTCAGTAAGGAAAAGAAGCTTAGTGACTCTGTGGTGCCATCCTCTGTATTGGACATGTAAGTTTAGAAAACCATTAGGTAAGTTCCACTACCTTATCACATTTCCATCCCTTATAGTTCTTTTGGTATTGAAAATAGATTTTTCACAATACAGTACATCTCACCCACAGTTTCCTCTCCCTCTATTCCTCTTAGTTCCCTGCAATACTCCTTTCCAAAGCTACTTCCCTTCCATTTGCTCTTTAGAAAAGAGCAGGCCTCCAAATAATAATGGCCAAACAGAAGAAAACAAGATGCAATAAGACAAGGTCAAACCTCTCATATTGAGCTGGACAAGGCAACCCTGTAGGAAGAAAGGGGTCTGAAGAGCAGGCAAAAGCATCAGAGATATGCCCATTCCCAGTGTCAGGAGTACACACACACACACACACACACACACACACACACACACACACACACACACCAATCTAAAAGTCCTATTATATGCTCAGAGGACCTGTTACAGACCTATTAAAGCCTTGTGCTTGCCATTTAGGTCTCTGAGCCTAAGTGAGCCTTGCTTAGTTGATTCAATGAGCCAGTGTTCTCCTGGTGTCTTCCTTCCCCTCTGATTCTTACAATCTGTCTTCCCCCTCTTACATTGAGTTCCCTGATATCCAAGGTGGTACACTGAATGAGACCTACAAAATAGATTCCTTTCTATATAATGTCTGGCTTTTGGTTTCTATAACTGTTCCAATTCACTGCCCAGTGGAACCTTTCTGATTACTGGACAGGATATTTATTTATGGTTATAGCAGAATATCATTCAGATTTTAAATTTTTTGCCTGCTGTGGGTGGTTCTAATTTAGGTCTCTGGGACATCCAATCCCGAGTTCTTGCCCACTCTCAGATGGTGTAGAGCATGGTGTTCCTCTTCTGGACTGGGCCTCAAGTTAAACCAAACATTAGTTGACTACTCTCACATGGCTGCATCACCATTGCACCAGCATATCTTGAAAGCAGAACAGATTGTAGGTGAGAGTTTTGTGTCTGGGTAGGTGTTCAGGTTTCTTTTTCTGAGTTACACAGATTACCTTCCTAGGCCAAGGAGATTAGAATATATGTGTGAAATCTCCAAGCCCACACCAGTTTGACCTCTCTATGTTCAATGAGATATGCTTATGTTGTTCTCAGCAATAGGGGGAGTGGTCCACTCTCAGTATTTATCAGAGAGCTATCCTCTGTCCTAGCATCAGCCTGGGTTATTTAGGAATCTCTGTTGGAACTACTAGGCAAACAAATCATCCCAATGTAATGAAATATCATTATTGGGATCCTTGCCTAGAAAAAATTGCCACTTCAGACACTGTATCTCCAAGTGGTAGAAGTCCTCACTAAGGTCACCCACATAGATTCCAGAAAATTTCTACTGCACATTTTCTCATGGCTCTATAAATGCTCCCTCAATTCAAGCCATTTCTTCCTATACTTTCTCCTTTAATCACTTTCCCTCCACCTCATTCCTCCTGCTCCTATACTCACCTAGTAGGCATGTTATTATGCATGGTGTAAAAGTTATCCTTGTATTATTCACATGATGATTTCTGTGCTTCTATATCTGGTTGCAATCCTTATTCTGAGAATCTCTTGTCTATGTTGTGTAAACATTTCTTCTCATTTCCTGACTGGTTAATAAAGAATCTGATTAGCCAATGTCTGAACAGAGGAATGAATAGGGATATGCTTTCTACCAGCCAGGGAAGGCAGAGGGGGAGGAAGGAAGTGAGGATTCACCATGAGTCCAGGAGACACCATGAGACAACACCTAGATCAGAGAGAAGCAGATCAGTACCAAAATGCAAGTATCATGGGGATATAGGCAGTGAGGTAGTCAAATTAGCTTGGAAAATTAGAATAGAATAATACTGCTCAGTTGTTGTGCTAAGTGTTAAAGCTGCTAAATAAATAAAATATTCTAGTATCAATTTCTTGGGAACTAGCTAGGTTAAGAGAAAAATGCCAACACATACATTTGCACTAACAGCCTCCAGTCTACCTACAGAATCAGCATTTTAATTCCCTTATCTAGATAAATCCATTCTCCCTGTATAGCACTCCTCTTTACATAACCTCTCTGGGTCTGCAGATTATGGTTTGATTTTCCTTTATTTAATAGTTAGTATCTATTCATAAGTAAATGCATGTCATATTTGTCTTTCTGAAACTGGGATACCTCACTGAGGATAAAATTTTCTAGTTGCAGCCATTTGCATGAAAACTTCACAACATCAGTTTTTTTAAAGTTGACTTATACTCCATTGTATAAATGTACTGCATTTTCTTCATTTATTCTTCAGTTTAGGGACATCTAGGTTATTTCTAGTTTCTGGCTACTGTGAATAAAGCCACAATGAACATAGTTGAGCAAGTGTCCTTGCTGTAGAATGAAGTATCCTTTGGATATATGCCCAACACTAATATAGTGTTAGACTGATTCCCAATTTTCCTGAGAATTATACTTTATCCAAATTTCTGTTTTGACTGCTGTGTAATGTTTAACTATTAACAAATGATATATTATGAGCCTAAGCTGATGTTTCATAGCATCCAAATATGTCAAACACAACCTTTTATAGTGTCTCCTTTGTGAGTGGTCAATTAGAGGTAGTTTCTGGGTTAAGGATGGGAGAACATGTCCACTTCCCCTTCTCAATGCTGGGACACCATCCTGGACTTGAGTAGATCCTGAGCATGCATCCACTGTCTCTGGGAGTTTATAGGTAAATCAGTCCCCTTGAGTCTGGAAGGAATTACTTTCTTGGAGTCTTCCATTTCCACTGATTCTTATAAACTTTCCTCTTCCTCTTCCACAAATTTCCTGGACCCATGAGGAAAGGGGTTTTATGAAAACATCCCACATATGACTGGGTATCCCAAGGTCTCTTACCTTGTGTACACCATCAAGTTGTGGCCCTCTGTATTGTTTCCATCTACGTCAGGAGGAAGCTTTTCTGAAAGTGACTGAGTATGACACTGCTCTATGAATATAAAACATGTCATTAAGGGTCATTATAGTGCTACATTTCTTTAGCAGAACAATAAGATTTGATTTTCTCCTAGGTCAATGGCCAATGTAGTTCCAGGTTCTTGGTCACCTGAGCAGTGTCAGACATGGGGTCAATCTCATAGAGTGGAACTTAAATCCAATCAGCTTTGTTACTTCCACAGGTTTTATGCTATTGTTGGAGCAGTGTATCATGTAGGCACATCACCATTGCAGATGAGTTGGTGTTTATTTTTCCAATCTAGCAATGGGTAGTGTAGTTATAGCATGAACATATTCACTAGAAGAAAAGGCTCTAATTAGGCATGAGCTTGATTCTCTAAGTCTAGTGAGATATATATGTATTGCCTTTCTTTATTGCCTTTCTTTATATATGTATAGACTTTCTTTGTTCTGTGCACTTAGTGTTTTGATTACTATGTGATAGGAGGATTTTTTTCTTCTAGTCAAATCTATTTGGTGTTCTGTAGGCTTCTTGTACATTTATGGCTATCTCTTTAGGTTAGGGAAGTTTTCTTCTATGATTTTGTTGAAGATGTTTTCTGGTCCTGTGATCTGGGAATCTTTGCTCTCTTCTATTCCCTTTATTCTTAGGTTTGATCTTTGCATTGTGTCCTGAAGGACCTGCATGTTTTGGGTTAGGAGTTTTTATGCTTTTTATTTTCTTTGACCATTGTGTCAATATCTTTTATGATCTCTTATACACCTGTATCTATTTTATTCTGTTGGTGATGCTTGCATTGGTAGCGTCTGATCTCTTTTCTAGGTTTTCTATTTTCAGGATTACCATTTGTGATTTCTTTATTGTTTCTACTTTCATTTTTAGTTCTTGTCCCATTTTGTTCAATTCCTTTACCTGTTTGTATTTCCTCTCTCTCCTTAAGGGATTAATTTGTTTCCTCTTTAAGGGCTTCTAACTGTTTGCCTACATTTCTTTAATTGAGTTATTATATCCTCCTTAAATGTCAGTATTATCTTCATGAGATGGGATTTTAAGATTGCATCATGCTTTTCAGGTGTGTGAGGTATCCAGGGCTTGTTGAGGTGGGAAAATGAGGTTCTGATGTTGCCTAAATATATTGGCTTCTGTTGCTTATGTTCTTGTGTTTACCTCTCATCATCTGGCTATCTCTGGTGTTAACTGGCCTGGGTTCTCTGTCTGGATCTGCCTCCTGTGTTCCTGGTTGCATTGGATTTCCTGGGAGACCTGCACACTGTGTCTCTAGTTGCAGCAGATCTCCTTAGAGACCTGCAAACTATAGCATGGTGAGAGATGCAGATATGCATATCTGCCCTGGTGGAGGTGCAGACCAAAAGGGAGATAGGGTTCACACAGAGGGGAGGGGTCCTGTGTTCACTGGGCTACCTCGGGGTCTCAGTTGGTGGGTTTATTTGGGGAGAGGCATCAGTTGTTGCCCTGGCCGTAGCATATCCCCTGGGAGACCTGTAGACTGTGGGGTGGTGAGAGAGGCAGACATGCTGATCTGCCCCAGCAGAGGTGCAGACTAGAAGGGCTAGTGTTTTGATTATTATGTAACAAGAAGATTTTCTTTTCTGGTCCAAACTATTTGGTGTTTTGTAAGTTTCTTGTACATATGTGGCCATCTCTTTCTTTAGATTAGGGAAGTTTTTGTCTATGATTTGGTTGAAGATGTTTTCTGTCCCTTCAAGCTGCGATTCTTTACCCTCTTCTCTTCTTATTATTCCTAGGTTTGGTCTTTGCATTGTGTCCTGAATTTCTTGGATATTTTGGGTTAGGAGCTTTTTACACTATGTAATTTCTTTGACTGTTGGGTCTACATCTTCTATGGTATCTTCTGTGCTTGAGATTCTCTCTTCCATCTCTTGTATTCTGTTGCTGATCTTGCATCTGTAGCTCCTGATTTCTTTCCTAAGTTGTTCATCTCCAGGGTTGCTTCCATTTGTGTTTTCTTTATTGTTTCTATTTCCAGTTTTTTAGTTCTTGGACCATTTTGTTCAATTCCTTCACCTGCTAGATTGCATTTTCCCGTATTTCATTAAGGGATTCATTTGTTTCTTCTTTAAGGGGTCCTACCTGTTTGCCTATGTTTTCTTTTATTTCTTTAAGATATTTATTTATATCCTCCTTAAAGCCCTCTATCATCTTCATGAGATGGAATTTTAGGTCATTATATTTATTTTCAGGCATGTTAGGGTGTCCAGAACTTGCTGTGGTGGGAGCTCTGACATTTTTGATGCTGCATTACTTTGGGTTCCATTTCTGATGATCACCACTTGCCTCTTACCACCTGGCTATCTCTGGTGTTAACTGTCCAGGGTGTCTCTGACTGAAGCTGGCTTCCTTGGAGGCAGATATAGCTCTGTGAGAGATGTGTTTTATAGCTAGTTTCCTTGGATGCAGAGAGTGATGTCTCTGATTAGGTTGGGCCTCCTATGTCTCTGTTCAGAGTAGGCCTCCTCAGTCCCTGGTTATTTCAGACCTCCTGGGAGGCATTGAGGATGTAGGGTGTGGGAAGGTATTAGACCTGTTTATCTGTCCTGGGTGGGGAAGCAGACCAGAAGGAAGGTGCAGCTAGGGAGGGCAGGTAGGCCCTTGGTCAGCTGGGCTCTCTAGGTGTCCCAGGTGGTGTGCATATTTGAGTGAGAGTCTCACCTGTGTCTTGGTTACTGTGGAATTCCTGGGTGGCATACAGGTTTTAGGGTATGGGCTGATATTGGGCTACTGATCTGAGGTAATTTTCCAAAGAACTTTTTGTCTAAGAAGGTATAAAAAAAGAACAGAGAAAAGAAATAAAGTTCCTGGCTGGATGGTTTGGCTTGGGGAACTCTGTCCTATCCATCCATCCATTTATTCATTCATTCATTCAAATATATGTATGTATTTGTCGTGTGTGTATGTATGTGTGTATTTAGGTATATGTACATATGTACACATGCATGGATAGTTGTGAAGTTGATTGTGACAGACAGTTGGGCCTGGCTAGAGTATAAGTTTATGGATGTATTCATACTTGTCTGTATAAAACATTGTGATTTTTTTCCTTTCCTTCCTTTCTGGTTCATAAGGAGTTAACTACCCAGGCCTGTGAAGAACTCCTCCAGAAAAAAGTAGAATTAGGAATAAAACATTTATTGAATTTTAATTGATAAACAGTTTGTGTTAATAATCACCAGATATCAGTGCTTGTTAAGCACAAGTAAGAGTTAAATCTTCAACACAGAGCAATAATAAATAGTTATCAATGCTTAATGAAGCACAAAGCAGTAAGAAAGAGTTAAATTTTCAGTGCTTAATGAGGCACAGACAGATAACAGGGAGTTATAAACTAAAGATACAACATTTAATAAAGCAAAGAGATTTATAAAGAAAAAGAATCCATAGAGAGTTAAAGTGAAAAGAAGATATCAGTTTTCAGCCACAGAATAAGCAATAGACTCTTAATTCTACAGAAGCAATTAGCAAGCATTCAGTAGAGTTAGAGAGCTAGAAGGTCAGACACTATCAGTCTTTAAAGCTACTTCCTACCTTGTGTTCTGCTTTAAATCATTCCAAGCCAGACTGGCTCCTAGCAGAGGTAGAGTCTCATGATCTTCTCATCTTTCTGTACTAAAATTTTGATTGGCTTGATCTTGTCTGTATAACTATAAATGTTCTGAATTCATGGTGTAATGGTCCTGTTATACCAAAAAGACATATTTTCCTTCTGTCCTACATATTTTCTGGCTTTTACAATCTTTCTGTCCCCTTCTCCTGTGATGATTTTTTAGCATTGAGAAAAGAGAGAATGATACAAATACTTATATTAATGCTAAATACCCTAGAGTCACCTTTTCTCTACACAGTCACAGTTGTAATTATCTGTATAAACTTCTGTTCATTGGGCAGGGGAGGGTGGGGGTGGAGGAGAGCAGTATCTCTGATAATGGTTAGGAACTGCAATAAGCTGTGAGTATACTGGCAAATAGAAAACAATTTGGTCCTATGTACATTTAGTAAAATAATATTAGTAGGGTCTGGCCCTAGGTTTTGTGGTTCCACAAGCCATGGGTTCTTTGCCAGGAATAAAGTACTAGGCATGAGTTTCTCTCCTTACATTGGGCCTTAAGTTCAACATGAACACGATTGTTTATTTCCGTGACCTTTTGATCACTATTGCACCAATATCCTATCTTGCCAGATCAATCATGCTTGTAGCTTTCAGGATTCATATTTGAATAAGAAATTTTGCAAGCAAAATAATAAAAGCATGAAAGGAAATGTTAAGAACTGAATTTTACTTCCTATTCTTTCTATAGTTTGGGAGAAATAACATTTAAATAGTTGCTGGCTCATAAATTCAGTAAAAGAAAAATGGCACAAATGACACTGTTTTGCAAGAAGATCACAGAAGTTTGATCAGTGTGGGGATAGAAAAGATAACATAGAGAGAGAAACTTGAAGCAATCCCACTAAAATCAGGGACTAGACAAGGCTGCCCACTCTCCCCCTACCTA
>NW_022196911.1:69384443-69403104 GCF_008632895.1 Mastomys coucha | reverse complement strand
TTTTGTTTGTTTCTTTGTTTTTTTGGAGGGGAAACTGGGAATGGAGAAATTTACATATAAATAAAGAATATCTAAAAGAAAAAAAAAGAAAATATCTAATAAAAAAAGAAAAAAGAAATAAAAAGAAAATAGAAGGTTAAATAGAAAAACTAATGTAAAATTGGTGTAGGAACACAATAGGAGACATTAGAAAAAGATAGGGTTTAAAATATTTGGATGTTATAGATCATTAGCCTAGAATTGTGATATATCATTCATATATCTTCATATATATATTCATATGTGCTTCTGTCAACAATCACATATATATTACATATATGTATATACACATATATATACGTGTATACACCCATGCATCTGGAGCCATTATATTATACATATATAATACATAATATATATATATATAATGTATTATATATGTGTGTATGTATATACGTATATATATTTTTTCTTTATTTACATTTCAAATGTTATCCCCTTTCCTGGTTTCCCTTCCAAAAATACCCTTTCCCCTCTCCCCTCCCACTGCTTACCAACCCACCCACTTCTGTTTCCTGGCCCTGGTATTCCCCTACAGTGGGGCATAGAGCCTTCACAGAACCAAGGCCTTCTCCTCCCATTGATGAACAACAAGGCCATCCTCTGCTACATATGCACCTGGAGCCATGACTTCCTCCATATGTACTCTTTGGCTGGTGGTTTATAGTTCCTAGGAGCTCTGAAGGTACTGGCTGGTTCATATTGTTGTTCTTCCTATGGAGCTGCAAACCACTTCAGCTATTTGGGTCCTTCCTCTAGCTCTTCCATTGAGGACCCTGTGCTCAGTCCAATGGTTGGCTGAGAGCATACACCTCTGTATTTTTCAGGCACTTGTAGAGCCTCTCAGGAGACAGCTATAGCAGGCTTCTGTCAACAAGCACATGCTAGCATCCACAATAGTGTCTGGGTTTGGTGACTGTATATGGGATGGATCCTCAGTTAGGGCAGTCTATGAATGGCCTTTCCTTCAAGCTCTGCTCCACACTTTGTCTCTGTAAGTGTGTATTTTGTTCTTCCTTCTAAGAAGGACTGAAGTATCCATACTTTGGTTTTCCTTCTTCTTGAGCTTCATGTGGTCTGTGAATTGTATCCTGGGTATTCCAAACTTCTGGGCTAATATCCAATTATTAGTGAGTGCATACCATATGTGTTCTTTTGTGATTGGGTTAACTCACTCATGATGATATTTTTTTAGTTCCATCCATTTGTCTATGTATTTCATAAATTCACTGTTTTTAATAGATGAGTAGTACTCCATTGTGCAAATGTATCACACTTTCTCTATTCATTCCTCTTTTGGGGGGCATCTGGGTTATTTCCAGCTTCTGACTATTATAAAAAATGCTGCTATGAACATAGTGAAGCATATGTCCTTATTACATGTTGGAGAATCTTCTGGGTATATACCCAGGAGTGGTATTGTTGGGTCCTCAGGTAGTACTATGTCCAATCTTCTGAGGAACCACCAAACTGATTTTCAGAGTGGTTGTACCAGCTTGCAATCCCACCAGCAATGGAAGAGTGTTCCTCTTTCTCCATACCCTCACCAGCATCTGCTGCCACATGAGATTTTGATCTTAGCCATTGAGAAATGTTAATAAATCTACTTTTAGACCTAGCTATACCACTCTTAGGTATATATATATATAAAGGATATTCCATCCTACCACAATGATACTGGCTCAACAGTATTTATTGTGGTTTTATTCATAGTGAGAACTGTAAGTAACCTAGATGTCCCTCAATCAAAGAATGGATAAAGAAAATGTGGTACATTGAGACAATTGAATATTACTCAACTATTAAAAATAATGTTGTGAATGTTACAGGCAAATGGGTGTAAATAGAAAATTAAGCCATCCTGAGTGAGGCAACCCAGATCCAGAAAGACAAATATGTCATGCACTTATTTATAACTGTATATTATCTCTTAAGTAAGTCATAATCAAGGTAGAATCCACAAATCCCAAGAGGTTATATAAAGAGGAGGGTTATACTGGGGAAACATGGATCTCCATATGAAGGGGAATTTGAATATATTCTGAAAGTGAACTTAGGACAGATGTAGACAGAAGTGAGAGGAATCTGGTAGTAGGGGAGAAATGAAGGAAGAGAATACAGAAAAATACAACTTGAATTGGGTTGAAATATTTGGAGATTGGTGGGACCCTTGTACCCTGGAAACTTCCAGAAATCTGTGTTTCCCAAGTGAGGACTTAAAGTAATGGAGAATATAGAGTCTGAACTGGCCATCTCTTGTGGCCAGGAAAGGTTCCCAGTTGTGGGACTGTGTTATATTTTTGAGTTGTTGGCTGAGGTGGTCCTGTATAGACCACAACCCAGGCAAATGCTAGGACACAGGTTAGCTCTCTAAAATCTGAGAGTTGGGCCCCATTGCCAAACAATCCACACATCTCATTGAATATAGAGAAATCAAGTGGGTGAGGAATTGGAGTCTTCACCCCTAAATTTTAGTATCTTTTGTGCAGGAAGTTGTTTGCAGGCTTTGGAAAGAGAAATGTTGACACCAACCCAACAACAGAACTTTCCCACATATAATCTGTCATACATATAAGTTGTACTGAGACAATAATGATGTAGAACTTGTGGGAGTAGCCAACCAATGTTTGGGTAAACTTGAGGCCCAGTCCACAAGGGGAACGACATGCCCTATACTACCTTGAATGGTCAGGATAACTAGGAACTAAATAGCTCAGAAACATAGGATAGAAACAAGTACAAATAAAAGTCAGTGAAATGATTCCCAATGATATTCTGCTATACTTTATTTCAATGCCTTGTCCAGTCATCATCAGAAAGGCTTTCTCTGGCAATAGATTAAAGTTGTTGCAGAGACACACAGCCAGGGATTAGGCAAAAAGTGTATGTGTAAATTAGAGGTCTCCATTGGGTTCCTCCCCTCAGAGACCAGAGAACCTCAAAGAAGAGAGGAAAGATTTTAGAAGTCAGAGAAGGGAGAGAACAGCAGAAGAATATAGCCTGTCATATCAACTAAGCAAAACTAACATGGATTCACAAGACTGACATGGCATTCATTGTGTCTGCATGTTTTTGCACCAGGTCCTCTGAGTACAGATTAGGGCTTTTAGTTTAGTGGTTTTATGGGACTCCAACAATGAGTTATCTCTGACTCTTTTGTCTGCTTTTAAGACTCCTTTTCTCCCATTTTAGTTCCCTTGCCCAATTAATATGAGGGCTTTTGCTTGTATTATTGTATCCTATTTTGACAAGTTTGGCTGTTGGCTCTTGAAAGAATGTTCTTTTCTGAAGTGGAAATAGAGCAGTAGTGGATCTGGGGGAGAGGGGATATGAAGGGAGCTAAAAAGAGTGGAGTGAGAGGACACTATGACTGGGTTGTATTATATGTGAGAAAATTCTTTGCTTAATTAAAAAATAGAATGGCTGTTACCTAATGCTTTCTAGGACAATGTCTGGAAGGCAGGTGAGGGCATCACTGAGTCACTTAGTCTCTTTCCCTTAATAAACTACTTTGTTAAAGTTCTCTCTTATAAATGAAAATGTTATGTAGTATGTTTCATTGTAGCAATACATTTTGTAAGGTTTATATAAATATAATTACTAGATAAATTTAAATTTAAAACTCCAATATTACCATTATAAAGAGATTTTCTTCTTGCAAAAGACTCTGATCAGGGCATCTTTCATATCTCTGTTTCTCAGGCTGTAGATGAAAGGATTCAGCATGGGAGTCACCACTGTGTACATCAGAGCCATGACTGTCTCCCTCACTGTAGAGTTATTAGCTGATGGACATATGTAGATACCAATAATTGTTCCATAAAACAGTGAAACTACAGGTAAATGGGAGCCACAGGTAGAAATGACCTTGTGTATACCCTGAGTAGATGAAACCTTTAGAATGGAAGAGACAATTTGTACATAGGACACAACAATGAGTAAGAATGGGATGATAATATCAAGCCCTCCTAAGATAAATATCATTAGTTCATTAATATAAATGTCAGAGCAGGCCAACTTGAGCAGGGCAGATATGTCACAGAAAAAATGAGGGATCATATTGTCCTCACAAAATGACAATCTAGCCAAGAGTAGGGTGTGCAACATGGAATACAACATGGTAAATATCCAGGAGATTACCACGAGACAAACACAGAGCTTGGGGCTCATCATACTCATGTAATGCAGAGAGGAGCAGATGGCCACATAGCGGTCATAGGCCATGACCACAAGAAGAAAGTTCTCCATATTTGCAAAAGCCATTAAAAAGTACATTTGTGTCAGACAACCCATGTAACTAATGGATGTGTCCTGGCTCTGCATGTTCTGCAGCAAGTTAGGCATTGTGACAGAGGAAAAGCAGATATCAGTGAAGGACAAGTTGCTGAGAAAAAAGTACATGGGTGTGTGGAGATGGGAATCCAGTATTATGAGGATGATGATGATGAGGTTCCCCAGGACAGTGGTGCTGTACATGGCCAGGAACAGGGCATAGAACAGGTGCTGGTGCTCTTGTGGAATGGGTAGGCCCAGGAGGAGAAACTGGGAGATGATCGTTTGATTGTTCATTATCATTCTGATTCTCCAGTATTCTAATGAAAAAATATCAAGATAAAAATGAGCATACATCCAGAAAATGTACAACAATTGCTCTTACAGTCATCATAGTAATTATAATCTCAAAACCCCAAATGTTTACAATCATTACAGTCAGTTTTGTTCTTTCTTTACTTCTCTTTAATATGTTTCAATCTCCAATTTTTTCTAGGCATTTCTATGCTGTTTCTACTGAGATACAAAATGGATTAATGTTTCTCTCTCTTGTTACCTGTTCATCCTGGGCGACTATTGTTTCTTCTTTTGCAATTTGATCTATGTTATTCTGTATACTGATGTTCTTGAAGAATTTGCCTAAACTTTCTCATTATAATTTTGTATATATTTCCAGAAAAATTCACATACACATTAAATTACCCGAATGACTCTGTAACATAGAGATTTTTCACTCACTGTAAACTAATCTTCTTCATTCTGTTACTTTATGACAGACATCAGAAGCTCAAAAGCCCCAAGTGAAATTTTGTTCTTTTAAATAATTCCTCATTTCTCCTACATTTTCAGTCTTCCATAGGGCAGTGAAAGAAATTTAGGTTTTAGTCTGATATCCATAAATTTATATCCATTAATTTTTACATTGATCTGTTGTCATACATTATCCAGAGTCTCTACTTTATTCTCCTCCTATTTCATCCATTTCTCTCTGTGAGATTTTATCTATGTATCAGGACCACTTCTTCTCTTTACTAGAGTACAGATGCATAATTATTTCCTGTCCATGCTCTCAATGTCTCTTGACCCTTCTTTTCTCCTTCAACACTCTTCTTTTACACTGTTCCATTATAATAGTGGAGTTCCATAACAATTTTTCAGATTACCACTATTGCTCTGAACTCCTAAAACTCCACTAAAACTCCTCCAAGGACATAAATTCTGTTTCATTATCTTACAGGTGCCAGTGGTACATCCCATAGTCTCACAGTGATACTTGGATTTCTCTCTTTATCAATGCTGGTGTTAGAAATCTTCACCTCCTTCATTTTGGAGTTGCTCATTCTCTCGCCTATCACTTCTCTGTTTTCCATTCATCTGGTTCATCCTCACTTACAAACCAGAGATACTGCTTATCACATACTCAGCTAAATTTATCCTGTCTTCCCATACTAAGTGATTCCTTCAGCTGTGTTTCATAGCATTGTATTCATATCCCATGCAGTCAATATTTGATCATTGCTTTAATCTATATTCTCCTCAGTTGGAAGTATACAGGAAAGGTCATATATTTCTCCATTCTCTTTGGGAACTTAAAATCATTCTGATTTTCCAACTAGGGCCAATAACTATTATGATGCATGAATTTGGCTGATGAACATTTTCTACCTGCTGCTCAAAATTATTCAAAATTTTTGTTATCAAAGGTAGAAAAATTCCCATTTAAATACAAAGATTTAAACAGCACTATACTTTAAATTCCACACTGTTTAAAGAGATCTAATATTATATTCCTACAGTGTTAGTATTAGTCATTTGTATCATTCCACAGTGATGCTGATGATTCCAAATCATATCCATATGGTTTAATACTCAAATGTCATTGATATTGGTACAGAAATCAGACAGGCTAAAAAATTTTATGTTATAAAAAAGAAGCAACAGTTACTTTGAAAATATCACTCCTCAGATGACTTTGCTGTATCTGATGGTTAATTTATGCATCAAGTGGGTGAAGCCCTGATACCATACTAGATGCTATGTAGATATTCTCTAAATGTCATTAAAATCTTTAGACTTTCAGTAAGTAACTAACACTATACCACAGAGTGAATTTCATACATTCAGATGAAGTAATTGGGGGGAAAGGACAATTCAGTGTAGAAAAAGGTTGCGTCTTCTGCCTTAGATAAAAGTGTGTAATATCTATTCTTCTAAGTGTCTCCAATGTTCTAGACAGTTTTTCAAAAATTCTCCTTCTTAGTCTCTAACACTGAGAAGTCTTTATCCTTAGTCACATGCATGGGAAGGCACACACACACAGACATGCACACACACACGTTATTCTGTGATTCTGGACATCATTGGCTATTGAATCTATCACAGGTCTCAAAGCTGACAAAACAGAAGAAACATCAAGAAATCTAAACAACTTTCTCAAAAATGTTACAACCTATTCTGACTGTTTTAATCTTCATAGACTGACAGTTTTAAAATACAGCTGACTTCAGAATTTGCAAACTTAGACTTTGTAGATTAATAATATAGAGGAGTAACTATGTAGAAAAAAATCCTGCACCATTTTAAAAGATGCTCTTCTTTTGTATCCCATACTAGTCTCAAAAAATTCTTTCTCTGTATCCTGGTACTGAGATGACAAAAATGTACTACCATACCTATTTTCTGCTTCTCATGTAAATTAATAGTACTTATGTGCATGTGTGTGAACATCAAAATCCAGAGAAATTACCATCAACAGTTACCACTGACAGGTCAATGGACTTCATACCTTTTCTATATGTTACAGATTACATTATAATAACATATAATATATTAATATATTAATATTATAATAATTATAATAATTATAATAATATTATAATAGATGTTATTAATTGTTACTTAGGAGCAATCAGATAGAATAGCAGTGACTCAGATATTTGTGAACTTGTACAAATAAAATTAATCATCATTTTGAGTAGGACTCTATAACATAGTTTGTTCAGATCCCAGAAGTGAAATTATAGTAAACAAACCTTAAGCAATATAGAACTGAAATCCCTCTCGTAAGGATGTTCTTATGTGTAAATGTTATGATATTGAGAAAAAAATTATCTAGTAAGTAATAGTAATGAACACAACAAAACATGTTGACCATGAAACAAATAATAACAAGGTATAACTAAGAAAAGAAGACATGTATCATACCTGAAAAACCTATTTTTCATAAAACTGAAATTCTAGTTGAATTCAAGACACCTGCTTATTTTTCTGTATTTATCCAGCTCTACTGAGGTTAAGTCAAAGTTTCTCCTTCATGACCCTGATCACCTTTATTTTATTTACAGACAAAGGAATAGTATGCTCCTTACTCATCACCTATGTGCATCAACCCTACTCAGATCACCCTGTTGTCATCCCTGGGCCTTAGGCACACAGTATCCCAAGAGAGGTCCAAACCCTGCATAACTCATTAAAGACATAATTTCCCAGGAGCTTTCTAGGACCAATTTGCCTCAAAGATCTCTAGTGGAGACCAATTATAGTCACTGATTATAATTCTCTACAGTTAGGTGGATGTGGAATTAAAAGACAAACAAACAAACAAATAAACAAATAAATAGCAGAAACAAGAAAGCCACAAAAAGCATGAAAAAACATACTTGTTCCACATTTAGGTAATGAACCGGGCTTCTCTTGACTTAAGCCCAATTTTTTAGTGAGAAAATCAAAGAATGGTGACTGAAAACCACCTTACATCACCAGGAATTATTCAGGATAGTATTGACTTAAAGTGTCTCACTGAAAAAACTTTAGACAAACAGTCATGAGTAGTTTTTATATTTTTTGGTCATGAGCCTAGCCACTAAGTGCAGATCCATCTTTCTAGCCCATCTAATGGTATTTTTTTAAAGCAGAGTGAGACTGTAGAAAAACACCCACACTTCTAAGCTTCCAAGATGAGCATCACAATTCAACATGACTATCCACAAGAAAGGGCAGATGTACAATCTTCTTTAAAAATGTAAACATCATCTTTCAACAGTCTATCTGTGCCAGTATGTGAAAAAGGTAGGAATATAGCAATCAGATGGCAAGTTTAATGTTTCCTCAAGCCAATAGAAAAGCAGTCCATGTTCCCACACCTGTCACTCATTTTTCCTTCTTATCTCTCATGAAAACATTAATTGAACCTACTACAACCATTATTCAACCCCTCTCTGTATATCTGAGATAACTTTATAATTCCATGTTGAATGAGTAGATCATTGATCATGAGGTCAGAGGAGGCATTTATGTATTTGGGCTTTTTAAAATTTGATTTGTTTGTTTTTAAAAATTGTTTTATTTATTTACATTCCAAATGTTGCTCCCATTTCCATCCACTTTCCAAGAGTTCTTCATCCCATCCCCCATCCCCTTTGCCTCTGAGATGCTGTTTCCCCACTCACCTACCTACCCACCCCAATCTCACACACTGAGAGCATCAAGTCTCTACAGGATTAGGCGCATCCTTACTCACTGAGGACAGTCAAGACAGTCCTCTGCTACATATATGCTGGGGGCCACAGATCAGCCCATGTACTGTCTTGGTTGGTGGCTTAGTCTCTGGGAACTCCAAGGAGTCCAGGTTAGTGGATAATTTTGGTCTTCCTATGGGGTTGTCATCCTCTTCAGCTCCTTCAGTCCTTCCCCTAACTCTGCCATTATAATTCCTTTATTCAGGATAGCTTTCTGAATATGGTAGTAATCAGCTAAATGAAGTTCTGTACATAATAATGAAAGACAAACTTTCAATCCCAGAGAATCTTTTTTTTTTTAAGACAGGGTTTCTCTGTCTAGCCTGAATCTTGATCTTTACTGATCTAACTTTTACAGAGCTCTTAGAGATGATTCACTTTTGTTTTGAAATATGTAGAAATAGTGAGATCTAAGGATGGTTCAGGAAATTAGATATATGCTGCCTGCTCTAGTTCTGTAGAACAATCACATTTGCTTGCTAATCAGCTGGTTTTAATTACCCCAAGAAGAAAGATGCCATCCATACTCTGAGTTTTGGATGATATCAGAAACAAAAGTGGTTGCATTGCATGGTAGGACCAAGATCCAATTCAATCATCCCTAAAAACAGTGATGTACATATACATCATTATAATTAAATATCCTTAGTATTTTCAGTGTCATTTCAAGGAGTCTACAATGCATTTTAGAACACATTATTTCCCAAAGATTTCCCATGTCAATTCACACATACTCTCACCTCTAACCATCTACAGGCAATTCTAATTTATGCTCTTACATTTTTTCTATTCTTGATATTTCATGTGAATATAAGTTGTTCCTGGCTGGTTCTTTCTATTAGAATGTTTTCAATTTATGTCTGTGTACCAATAATTGATTTTTTTGTTGTTAAATTATATGTCATTGTATAGATATTCCATGTTTGTTTAAGTATTCATTTGCTGATGGTTCTTTCCACTTAGGAACAATGCTAAGTTGTCCTTTTGTGAATATTAATAAATAATCATTTGTTTGACTCAATTATTGTAAGTATGTACCTAGTCACATGGTAATTTTACATTAAGTTTTTCCCCTTTGAATTTTTAGCTAATTCTAAATTTAAAACATATCCTTATTTCTATTAGTCTAAAAGGTGTTGCATCCATTGGGACATTTTCATTTATACTTAGTTTGGTAAAAAATATATCCAACATTTACTTTACCACAACTTTCTGCCCTGGTTATGGCTTTAATCCTGCTATGATTAATTATTCCCTCTTACACTTTCATATCACATGTACTCTGCTTTCTTTCTACATATCTCCATTAAGGTCCTGTTTTTTCCTTTTCATGAGTCATTTTTTTAAGTGTTCTATCCTCTATATACAATTTCACATAGATACAAATATATAAAAATTATTAATGTGGCTAAGGGTATGTTTCAGTGGTTAAGAGTATTTTCTGTTCTTGCAGAGGATCCAGATTCATTTCCCACCACTATTGGAGCAGCTTGTCATTTGTAATTCTAATTGCAGGAGATATTATATCCTGGAATGTATATATGTTCTGTTAGGGGAAAAAGTAGGAGAAATGGTTCAAGAAATGAGGCCAGGTAAGCACTTTCTAAAAGGGACTCTAGTCTCTAGTATCCAGGAAGTAATCACAAAAAAATCATCATTCATGTACATATATATGACATATGAGAGAGACATATATATATACATATATATGTATATATATGCAAAACCATAAACTTGTATGCATAAAATAGGAATAAAAACAGCCCTTTTCAAATTAGTGATTTGAAATACACTGGTTCACTAAAATGGTGCTTATAGTTTCTTTTCTGAAATCCATGACTTCCCTTGCTCCAGGTAGTATTCCCAACTACATACATCTTCAACACATCTCCTGTAACTGAATGAAATTCCATTGTATATAGGTGCATATTTTCACTTTTTATTCAACAGCTGTAGGCATCTAAGATGATTCAATTTCTTTACTAAGGTAAATGAAGCATCAGTAAACGTGGACATGCAAGTATCCCTAGAGAGAGCATATGCTCAAGAGTGCTAGATAATATGGTAATTCCATTTTGTTTTATTAAGAAATGTCCATACTTATTTCTGTATCAGCTCCAACTGTTTACATTCTGTCAAAGTAAATTAAGGCTGCTTGCCAATGTTTCGTGACATTTGTTTTCCTGATGATAACCTTTCATACTGGAATGGAATGGAATCTCAAGGTAGTTTTCATTTTGATTGCTCTGGTGGTAACGAATGTTGAATACTCAAAAAAGTATATACCAGCAATTTGTATGTCTTCTTTTGCAAATTGTCCTTGTAGTTTTTTACACATTCTTATTGGGTTAAGTGTTTTCTTATTCTTCAAATTTTTGTTATCTTTGTGTATTTTGGATATAAATCTTCTGTCAGAATTAGATTTGTCAAAGATTTGCTCACACCTTGAAAGCTGTGAGATCACTCATCTGTCTATCTTTGTGGTACTGAAGCATTTTATTTCAGAATAAAAATCCTGTTTGGTGATTGTTGTCATTATTTACTGGATACTAGAGTCCCATTCAGAGACTGCTTACCTGTCCTCATCTATTGAACTGTTTCTCTTGCCCCTTCCTCTAACTGAACAGTTTCACAGTGTTAGACCTACTAGTCTGAATCCATTTGGAGATTGTTTGTGTACAAATTTAGAAATGGGAGCTACTTTCATTCTTCTGCACTTTAATATCCATTTTCTCAGCACCATTTATAACAGGCTCATTTCTCTCTAGCCAGCATTTTTAGAATCCTGGTCAAATCTTAGGTAACTATAGCTCCAGGGGTTTATACCTGGATCTTTCTTCTGCTCATGATGCTGTTATTTCTCAAATGACTTTGAAATATAACAGAAAACAGGCATGGTGATGTAAATTGTATTTTTATTATTATTTTGAAGGATTCACTGATTTATTTGGATATATAGGGTCCTCTCTGCTTTCGTATCAATGTAATTTTTTTTCTTTTTCAGTAAAGACTGCCCAAAGATTTTGTAGGAATTGCATTGAATCTATGTTTGCATTACTTTAGATTAGACATCCACTTTCACAATATTAATTCTCTCCCCTCATGAGCATAGGAGGTCATTTTATTCCATGTGTCTTTTTGCAATTTCTCTTTCAGTATTCTAAAGTTTTCTTGATAGATATCTTTGACATTGTTGTTACATTTATGTTTTCACTTGATTTTATAGAGGATTTCTTAATTATTATTGTTGTTTCACACACACTATATGGAATCTATTTGGTGTTGCTAGTATGTATATATTTTTGGGATGAACATAATCCATAAGGGAACTAGACCTTGGAGAAAACTCATCCTTCTTCCAACAACAGCTATTCATTGTCATGTTCCTAAATTAACATAATTTATATTTTATTTTAAATTCAATGAGGGGTTAAGAGTTGATGGGCACTACTTATCTACCATCTAGAAGACACTATCATGCAGCAAGGTACAGGTTCTCGGTTTTTTTTTTTTTTTTTAATGATTCATTCCTTTTTCCTAGATGGTGCTTTAGCCTTAGGTATAGTGGTTACTTTGTAGATAAAACAAATGTGACTGTACATGCCATAGTTAAAACTTACTGCATTTTGTACACAAACACATCCCTGTAATATCCCTCATGTGTAGCAAAAAAGTGAAATTTTAATGAAAGGTGAGAGCTACTCTTATCTCTGGCAACAATGATAAGTATTTATAATATGATTAGATACTTTGTTGACTTAGAAAATGGCAGTAGCAGGTTCTCCTGCAAGGCCTATGACTTTCTAGGTGTGTAGAAATAGGCATATATTCCTTTTTTATTGGGATTACATTCAGTTAGAAAACTATTGGTTACCCCAAGATAAAAGTGCCACTATTGTACCACTGGAGATACTGCTTCTTGACATTGTGTACATCTTTGACAAGGTAATCTCTTTCATAGTAGTCATATTGCTTGATGGACTTAAGTATAGACCAATAACTTTCCCATAGTAGACTGACACCATAGACAGATCCCTATCTGAATACTTATTGAGAGCATCTTGTGGATACCCATGGTAGATCAAACCTTGAGAATGGAGGAGATAATCAATGGGTCAAGGCTTTAAAGACCCTGCCATGTCCGCCAAGCTCTCTGAACATTGCATTTAGGACTAAGTCTTCAATACTTGAGTCTGGGGGAACATTTTATAACCAAAGCATAATGCTTGTGTAATGTACTATACAAAGTGCAGAGTTAATATTCTATATGGCTCAAATGATAGTAATTACTAATAAAGCTCATAGATTGTATACAGAAGTAAAACATAGAACTGAGTTCAGAATATTGGAGAATTTAGGGATATTACATAGTGTTTTCATAGACAAATATAAATGTCAGTATAATCTATAATAATCTAATGGGTGTAAGACCATTAAATATGTATATTCCATTGTAATGCAAATTTCCAATATGTCACCACACACAACATTTCTGTAACATCTGAACCAGAGGATTAGAGCCAAGTGCAAAGAACAGGCACTGAAAGAAGTTACAAATATCATCTATGGTTCTGTGGACAATGGAATAAATATGATGGTTGGATCAGGTGTTAAAACATACTTGCACTGTCAAAGAAAAAAAGGCTGCTATGAGGATCAGGATATGTGCTTTTAAAAAGATACTGGCCTGACAGATATTTGAATATTTTTCCAGGGACTTATTTTTTCATATTCTGGCCATTTCCATTTATTGGCATATGTACGAAATTGGCTCACATACACATGATCTTTGTTAGTAGCATGTGTATCTCTCTCAACATACCTTTACAGCAAGAGTGGGTCACCTGGAAATCTTTCCAAAGTATGTTTTTTGTGTGTGTGTGTGGTGGCATGCTGCCACAAAATCTGATGGATTCTAATGAAAATGGTTTTACTTCCAAGATATTTTAATGCATGCACAGTTCTGTCCTTAGCACTTTAGGAGTTTCCCAATTGTACCCTTCACCCTCCAAAATGTGTTTCTATGTTTATGATATTCCTGTCAATCCCCAATGGAACCAATGACTACAAATCCACCCATGAGTTTCATGCCATCTCCACCTCCCTCATAAACATAACCAGATATGATCATGACTGTAATCAGTAACTACTGTAGGACAGACTCTTACTTGGGACTAGAGAGGTACTGGCTAAGTATTTTGTCTATAATGAGGTATTTTGGAATTTAAACTCCTCTGTGAGTAGGTTGCCTTTGGCCAAGGGATGAGTATTATGGGAGACATGAGCAAGTATGTTGTACAGATTATGATCATAGAGGCATTCTATGGTCTTCATAAACCTAGCATTAAGGGGGAAAGATCTCAAGCTGAGGTCTTGGTGTCTCTTGCTGCCATCCTACATGAGTTGGGAAGGGTTGTAACTATCTGATTAAATATACTTCTAACACAAAGTCTACTGTTCCCAGATTGTATATTCTGCAGTGTAGAATTTTAGATGTCATAACTTCTCTATTCTATAACTCTCTGCCTTTCAAGTTTTCATACTGCCCATACATATGCAAGTATTTTTTAATAATAATACTTAGTGATATCATTGTACACTATTTTCTTATCAGAATCTATCCTATTAGTATAATGCCATCTCTGTCATCCAAATAGTTTGATATACTAATTACTAATCTCTGTTTCATTTTGAAATAATTGGAAGAGATTTCAAGAATGTTGTATGGGCCTTATCTCCGGAATTGCTCTTCAATCTTTTTGAAGGATGTAATGACTTATAAATTACAATGTAATTCAGTCCATTTAACTGATTTTTTTCTGGCTGTTAATTAAAAATATAAAATGAGTAGAATGAAAAATTGGTATTTGAGTAAAATACCCTGTTGATATTACACATATTAAAATTTACTGTCACTGAGCTAGAGGTTCGTAGGTTAACTGTAGCTGAGAAACTTGTACTTACATGGTTCTGGGAGACTTGAGGCTGTTGTCACCTCCTTGCACCATTGCATATAAACTTTCTCATCTGTGATTCCTAGTCACACTTGACACCTGAGATTGGTTCTTCTCAGCGACAAGGAACCAAATTTCAGTGGATATACACCCTTTACACAACAAGATAACTTGAAGATGAAAAATATTATTGCAGGTGAATTACACATTTTAGATGGAAGATCTCAGAAGTTATTATTCCTGCATCTTTTAATATTCCATTTGTCAAATTTAAAGTGCAATGGCATTTACTGGTCAGAATATCACAAAAATTGAAACAAGTGCCATCATACCCATATATTAGTGTGCATACAAAAGAGAGAGAGAGAGAGAGAGAGAGAGAGAGAGAGAGAGAAAGAGAGAGAGAAAGAGAGAGGGAGACAGAGACAGAGACATAGAGAGACAGAGAGACAGAGAGACAGAGAGACAGAGACCTAGACAGAGACAGAGACAGAGACAGAGAGAGTCTAAATTCTACATATGAGCTGCTGTCTAAAGCATTCCTGGAACCACATGCTTGAAATTGAAGGCACTCAGCATTCCACAGCAGAGTTCTTTCCTTGGGAGACTTTACATTTTTCTGTTAATGCCTTCAGAGTGTGTATGAAGAATATCACATTATGCTAGGTAAGTTAATTTACTCAATATGTACTGGGTTAAATGTTAACCAAATTGCCAAACCTATACATAACTAATGTAGGGCCAGGCCAAGTAGAGAGAAAAAATAAATGAGTACTTGGAACATGGATATTGGGGAAGGAGCTCTTTAAAAAAGTCAAGAGTAGAAATATTCCCAAAGTTGCTAAAATTGCTACTATATTATTTTGATTGACACAGCATATATATAAAATAAAATAATTATCCCCATTTTTAAAATTTACTTTACTTTCCTAAAGATCCTACCACCCTCCTAGTCATCCATTCCCACAAGCATTTCCCACATCAGCTATCCTCTTCTATTCTGAGAGGGCAGAACAACCCTCCAAGTATCCCTCCAACCTAGCATATACAGTCCCTGCCAGGCTAGGCTCATCCTCTCCCACTGGTGACAGACATGGGAGCCCAGGTAGAAGAGCATATGCCACAGGCAGGCAACAGCTTTTGAAATACATTACACCAGTTGTTCAGGACCTATATGAAGACTGAGCAGCACATCTACTACATATGTACAGGGTGCCTAGGTATAGCCCATGCATGCTATTTGGTTCATTTATGAGAGCCTCAAGGGTCCAGGTGAGTTGACTCTCATGTTCTTCCTGTGAAGTTCTTATCCCATTCAGGGCCCTCAAGTCTTCCCTCAACTCTTTCATAAGAGTCCCCAATCTCCATGCACTGTTTAGCTGTGGGTCTCTGCATCAGTCTCATTCACGTGTATGGGGGAGCCTCTCAGAGGACAGCCTTACTAGACTCCTGTCAGCAAGCTTAACAGAGTACCATTAGTCATTTTTGCTTGGCCATTCCCTCAATCTTTTCTATGCCTTATCCCTGAATAAATTTTGCATTGAAAATTTTGTGGATGGATTGGTGACCCCATTGCTCCAGAAAAGTTCCTACCTGGCAATAGGAGGTCGCCATATCTTCAGGTTCCATATCTCCAATGCTGTGAGGCACGTGTCAGAAGACTCCCATGGATTCTTGGTCACCTTCCCTATTCCAATGTCTTTGGGGCATCCATAAGATGACTTCCAACTCCTATTCCTGCCATTTGCAGATTATATTCATTCTCATGTCCATCTGACCATATCTCCTATCCCTCCTCACACCTAAACCCAAACTCTCACTCATCCTATAACCCATCACCTCTCTCACCCAGTTCACTCCCTCTATTTCCCTCCTATAGCTAACTTCTTCCCCCTTCTAAGTGAGAATCAAACATTCTTTCTTGAATCTTCCTTCTAGTTTAGCTTCTGTGGGTCTGTGGAGTGGAGCATGGTTATCCTGTATTTCATGGCTAATAACCACTTATCAGTGAGTACACACCATGCATGTTCTTATGGATCTTGGTTAACTCACTCAGGATGATAACTTCAAATTCCATCCATTTGCCTGCAAAATGCATGATGCCTTGTTTTTAATAGTTGAATAGTATTCTATTGTGTAAATGTACCATATTTTCCTTATCCATTCTTCAGTTGAGAAACATGTAGGTTGTTTCCAGTTTCTAACGGTTATGAATAAAGCTATTCTGAACATAGATGAGCAAGTGTCCCCATGGTATAGTAGGACATCTTTTAGGTATATTCTCAGGAGGGATATAGCTGGTCTTCATGTAAAACTATTCAAAATTTTCTTAGAAACAGTAAAGTGATTTCCACTGTAGTTGTACAAGTTTGGAATCCCACCAGCAATGGAGAAGTGTTCCCCTTGATCCAAATCCTCCTCATCATACACTAATATCCTATCACTTGAGTTTTTCATCTTCACCATACTGACTGGTAAAAGATGCAATCTCAGAGTTGTTTTGATTGGCATTTCTGTGTCGACTAAGGCATTTGAAGTTTTCTGTATTTCATCATTTATGTAGATGTTGAAGTTCTCACATTAATTATTACAAGCTGGTGAACACTGACAAACAATTTCTCCCACAGGACTATAAGCACACATTCCCATGCAGTATTAATATGTGGTTGAACTAACATAAATACACATCACCATTTATCAATTACATAAAAACAAGAGATCAAGTATCCAATTATTAAATTGCATAGATCAAAAGGCCTATAAAATATTTCTGCTCAGTTTATTACCAGATGCCAATTTCTCTTTAAAGCAAGAGATTAGGAAGAGAAGGGGAAAAGCATAATTTAAACAAGTTGGAAAATTTCTTATAGGTTTGTAAAACACAAGAATTTCAGACATTTTGATTGAGAGTTGGTTAACTACAACAATGTATCTCCACCTCTTAAAAATATTTACAAATAACACCCAGAGGAAGCTCCACTCCCAGGCGCTCTGACACACCCAGGATCAGAGGTAAGCAGGAACCAACATCTGTCCCAACACTGGGAGTAACTGGGACCAGCTTGACCAGGCACACAGGAAGTCTGCCAGCCCAGTGACTCTGGTTCCTTCCGGTGTGTCTGGGCTAGTGTTCTGAGCAGACCTTGGGCACAAGCTCTGCAGCAAGTCCCACAACACACAGAGAAAGCCACACTGCCAGGTGATCTAACAAGCCAGGATCCCAGGATCTCAAAATCACAGGATCACAGAGACAGCTTGACTCTGAGGAGTTCTGACACAATCAGGATCACAGGAAGGACAGGCTTCAGTCAGATTTAGCAAGGGCAGGTAGCACTAGAGTTAACCATATGGTGGGGGGCAAGCCTAAGAAAATAAACAACACAAACTAAGTTCACTTGCTATCATCAGAACTCAATTCTCCCGCCATAGCAAGTCCTGGACACACCATCGCACTGGAAAAGCAAGATTCAGATCTAAAATCACTTATCAGGATGATGATACAGGACCTTAAGAAATAGCACCCTCAAAGAAATACAGGAGAACACAAGTAAACAGCTAGAAGCTCTTAAAGAGTAAACACAAACATCTCTTAAAGAACTACAGGAAAACACAATCAAACAGGTGAAGGATATGAGCAAAACAATCCAGAATCTAAAAATGTAAATAGAAATAATAAAGAAATTAGAAAGAGAGACAACCCTGGAGATACAAAACCTAGGAAAGAAATCAAGAGCCATAGATGCAAGCATCACCAACAGGATGCAAGAGATAGAAGAGAGAATCTCAGGGGCAGAAAACACCTTAGAATACTTTGACACAACAGTCAAAGAAAATGCAAAAACCAAAAGCTCCTAACCCAAAACATCCAGGAAATCCAGG
>NW_022196911.1:69371339-69382622 GCF_008632895.1 Mastomys coucha | reverse complement strand
ATTTTTGTTGTTATAATATTTTATAAATTTTAAGAAATATGACAAAAAAGATATTGTAGGTATTGAAGAGGGGTGTATGGGAGGAGTGGTGGTACAAAAGGGGAACAAGAATGTGATTCAATTCTATTTACTTAAAATATGTTTTTAAATGTTAAGAAACTCAGATAAATTGAAATCATGTAACTTTTCTCATTATAATGCAATAAAAGTTAAAAAAATTAGTAGATTAAAGAGCATACTCTACATGTCCTGTACAAGATAAAGATAACATATAACTAAAAACATTTAATATCCTCCTCTCATATTTTTTTCAGGCCCTCCCTGTTAAGTTGCACATGTAGATACAAACATAAAATTAAGTATAAGGCTTTTTGTCTGGAGACATTATTTAATATATGTGCTTCTATAACAAAGCAGATTTTCAAACAAAGGTTTCTCAAAACAGCACAAAATAAGACACAGAGGTTAAGTAATAAGGGCAAGATGATTTAAAAAAATGATGGTTCAGCAAACCTAATATATTTAAGTGTTGTGGGGTATTTGACATGACTCTGTTAAGAATTCTCTGTTTAGCTCTATACCTCATTTAAAAGTGGGTTCTTTGGGTTGTTGGTATCTAACTACTGTATAAATTTTGGATATTAGCCTTCAGTCAGATATAAGGTTCGTAAAGATGACTTCCCAATATATATGCTGCCATTTTGTCCTGTTGACAGTTTGCTTCACCTAACAGAAGATTTTCAGTTTCATAAGGTCCCATTTATCATTTGTTAATGTTAGAGCCTGAGACATTAGTGTTTGTCTCATGTATTAATGAGTTCAAGGCTATTTCCTACATAGTCTTCAATTAGATTTAGTGTATCTCATTTTCCATTGAGGTCTTTGATCCACTAGGATTTGGGTTTTCTGCAGGGTGATAAATATGGATCTATTTGCAATGTTATACATTGCAAATAGTAATGTATAACATTACTATTATACATTAATAGTATAATGTATAATGCTACATTATACATTAGACCTGTAATTTTTTCTAGATGTTTTATTTCCATATTAATTAAAAATATAAATTGATTCTTTCAGAATTTTTCAATACATGTGCAGTGTGTTTGGTTATAGTCATCCCAAAACTCCCTCCAACCTTTTGTACTCTTATTTTTATTCCCACGGAATCTATTGATGCTCACATGTGTATGGGTGTAGTATACCTAGTGCATCATTAGCAGTCTACCAGAAGTAACAGACGAGAAGAAAACTGACTCTTATCTAACAGCCATCAGCTGTCAATAGCTCTTCAGCTACATGAGGGGATTCATGATCCTCTCATCTTTCTGGGCAAAAATTTTTGACTAGCTTGATATTTTTCATATAACAATGGGTGCTCTGAGTTCATGGTGTAGTGGTCCTGTTACACCAAAAGGAAATATTTTCCTTCAGTCCACCTTATTTTCTGGCTCCTACCATCTTTCCATATTTAATCCTTGAGGAAATGGAGAATGATACAAATATTTATATTAATGCTAAACACCATACAATCACTTTTTCTGTACACAATGACAAGTGTCTCTGTATAAACTTCTGTCAATTATGGGGATATTGGGAAGATTGTGTGGTTTCTCTGTTAATGTTTAAGAGCTACACTAAACTATGAGTATAATAGTTTATATTAAATAGCAAAAGTTTATAAGACAATTTGGTACTATGTCCATTTGGTAATAAAATAGTAATAGGGTCAGCCCTAGGTTTTATGTTTTCACAAGGCATGGATATATTTGTCCAAGAATAAAGGAATAGGCATGAGTTCCTTTCTTTACACTGAGCCTTCAATCCAATTTGAAAGCTGTTAAATACTTCTAAACCTGTCGAACACTATTGTACCAATGTACTATCTTGCTAGATCAATCATTATTGTAGCTTTAAAGATTCATAATTGAATAAGGATTTTTGAAAGCAAAATAATAAAAACATGAGTAGCAATTTTGAGAACTGAATTTTTTCTGCTTCCTGCATTTTTCAAGATTTCAGGAGAAATAAAATTTAAATGGCTGCTGGCTAATAAATTCAGTAAAGGAAAAATAACACAAGTGTCACTGTTTTGCAAGAAGATCACAAAAGTTTGTTCAGGGTGTATATATATGTGTATATGTACACATATGTATGTATATATGTATATATATTTCCAAGTTGTCCAAAATGTGAATCCTATTCAAAAAATAGATTAATATATTATATATGTATATATGTAAATGGATGTTTTGATACGTATGTGTATATATGTATTTATACCTACCTATCTAAGAATCTTTCTATGTACAAATACATCCATTATGTATCTATATATCATCTGGATATCTGTCATCTATCAATCTATTTGCAAGAATTTTCTGAACAGGCTCTTATTAATTCCCAGAATTAAGGACAATGATTGACAAGTTGGAATTTATATAACTAAGATGCTTTAGCATAACTTCTGAAACAAATATTGTGTGAAGTGCCAAGGACTAGCCTCCGATTGCAGAGCAGACATGAAGAATGGGCATCTAGGAATGATAAATTAATAACGTAAAGTCAAATTGCGAGTTACAGGTTGATGTCCTATGTCCTGCTAAAGACAGCTTTCCAGACAGCTATCTCTCCAGTTTGGAATTCCAAGCTCTCTGGAGATAACCCCTCTCTTGGAGATCAAAAGCCCAGTTTTTATTTACATATCCATTAAGTTATTATTCCAGGTTCCCTTATGATTTTGCCAGGAATCAGGTTCCAAGAGACTAGTACCTTGATTCTTAGATAAAGCTAGCAAGAATATATTTTTAACACTGCAAATGAATTAGAGATCTGCCTGTCTTTCTTAAGTACACACAATAAGCTTGATGGGTGGGATGTCACTCTGAGATTGCCATTCCTATCACACCCGTACCTAACCTAGCTTTGTCTCAGGCTGATTTTAAACTCTGAAATCTACTTGGTTTTGTATCTGCCTGACAAGCTGGCTCACAGTGCACATTCCTCAGCTCTTTTAGTTCTGCAAAGCTCCATATACAATTCATATTGCATCCTTTTATTTTGCATAATTGAAAAATCATATTTTTAAAGCTCATGCTTTCAGAGTTTTTTCTCACAGCTTTGAGGGCTATTATGAAGGTCTCAACTTTTACCATTTATTGAGATATTATCTATACCCTCACCTCCCTCATTTGTGTTTTCTTTAATTATCATGGAATCATTAACTTTGGCAGAGAGTTCCTCAAAGGAAAATCAGGAAAATAGGCACATGATTATACAAACAAGCCTTATGCTTACTGCAACCATCAACACTACTAGAGATCCATGCCCCACTGACTCTTTTCCAGAGTCAAGAACCATATCATACTGTCCCTTCAATTGGCTATGCCAGACTGAATAATTAAGAAGAAATCCCATAGATTGGGAGAGTTTTTTTGACAGCTCTATTTTTAACAGATAATTAAATATGTAGAATTTATAAAGAAATAATGAGTAAAGTGATAATAAACCATTTAAAAGATGGCACTAGGATCTCAAACAACTTTTGGAATCATGTTGTTACAGTTGTATGGCAAAGATCATCAATTCAATTGACAAGAAATTCAACAGGGAAACAGGAAACTTCACTCATGTTTTCAAGATTGTAAACTAGTACAGCAAGTATGGAAATTAGTGTGGAAGATTCTCAAAACTAAAATTAAATGTGCCCTATGACCCAGGACAAAAGACTCACTATCCTACTCCATAAATTCTAGCTCAGCCCTGTTAATCATTGCTCTATTCACAATAAATATGAAGTGCAAACATCCTTAATATCCTTGTATTGCTTGCTTGACATCCTGAGTTTCTAACAGGTACAAAGGTACTGAATATATTATCATCTGAAATAAGTAAAAAAAGGACTTACCCATTTCAATAAGGCTTTTGATCTAATCAGATTTGGAATTTGATGTCTGAATTTAAGTATGTTGTTTCTTTGATATGTGCTACACATCTTCTCTTTGTTAACATGATCTCACCATTACTGATTGTAATATTGGAAAATTGGGTCCAAAATCAACCTTTGATCTTTTATGAGTTTTTTTGTCAGTACTTTTCTTTGGTACTTGAGTTCATCATAATTCTCATGTGAATTTGTGTGGTTTAGGTTTGAATTTTCTTGCAAGATAGGAATATATACATCATGGAGTACACTGAGGCCATCTGTTTGAATGACATGTTTATTATAATATATTTGAAGTTAAATGGAAAGCCAATGAGATTTATTCTATAACATGTTAAAAATCATACATTTAAGGTAATAATACATGTGGGTTTATAATATTATACAGCAATTAATAATGCATACATAATATACTCTACATGGTATAATTTATCACAAAATCTCAGTAATGCTAAGTAGGGACATCTAGGTAAAATTATGCACTTTATTTTTGGTTTACATTTTGTCTGAAAAAGTCGCTCAAGAAAATATCCATCCTGTCACAGTTATATAGGATCACATTTAGAATTTGACTTACTTTCCCAGTGGTTAATGAAATTTGAGAGATTTAATGGTATAGATACGTATTTGTTTTTGTTGTTCTTCTTCTTTGCCACAGATAGAGATTTAATATCAATAATACAATGCACTTCCATTTAATAAAAAGAAATAAATTTCACTATAGTTTAGTGGACTTCATTCTTTAAAGAACTGCTAACTTCACATTAACTTGGATAGAAATACTCATTTTCAACATTAATAAAAAACCATATTTCCTGGCGTACCAAGAGGAGCCGTCATTTCTTAATTTTAAGACTTGTACAATGTTCATACTTTAGGTGATGAATACATTGAAAGACATAATTCTAAGTATTGTTTACATTTTTAAAGCTTCTTTCTGTCTAGGTCTGTAAAATGTTATTAATGAAGCTTTACTGTTATAATAACTAGTGCTTACTACACTGGCAATTTTCATCCTTAAAGAAATTAGGAATACAATTCAATTGAAAAACTCAAAATAATTCCTTCTTGTTTGAAAAAAATATTTTCCTACAATTGATATTTCCAGCATGTTCCAATCAATGGTTCTAGGTGCTGTGTCATGGGAATATTTAACTGTAGAAAACAGCAAATAACGGGATCTGTTGAAAACCTAGATTTAGATGTGAACCAAGTGATGTGATCCATGTTCAATGTTGAACCACTGTACACAGAATGCTCAGCAAGTTCATTACATAGAGTTTAACAAGGAACTCAGGTTAGGACCCATAAACAAGAAGAGAGGCAGCATTATTATATACAGATATGGAGGAGGCAGCTTTGGCTCATCTCAGTAGGTACAGTAGGTAAAAGAGGAGCAATATTTTAGAAAAAAATCTCTGAGGGAAAATTCTATGGTGGACAACATTCACCACACATGATGAATAACATTTAGATAAGAGGAAAATTTGTCATCTTAAATCCTCAAATTACTGGACTTACAAAGATACGTGGTAATTTTCGATAGATGTCAAGCTATGTTCCTTGAAATGGGAGTGACATTATCCATAAAACACAAACACACACACACACACACACACACACACTCTGAGAAAACCTCAGGTTTTCCTCTGTTCAGAATAGAGACTCTGCCTAATTGCTTTCATGGCATTTGCACAAAGCAATCAAATATATCTTTTATGACATGCTTCTGTTGGCATTATCAATCAGAAAATGGAATATAATAATGACACCATCCCAGATAGTGGATACTTATCACACCACAGCAGGGGTAAGATAGAAAGACAGTTATAATAAATTTATTAATAATCCTGACAAATAAGGGATTATTTTGAGATTAAAAATTTCCTATAATGTATATTTTTAAAAAGCTTAAAGACTAACAACAAAATAATCTCACATAGAATCTATCTCACAAAGCTCAATATTCTAGTCTGCTAAAATATACAGAACATTATCCAATAGGATTATATAAAAATAGTTATTAATATTATTATGGATTAAACACATATTAGAAAATACTACTTCTCTAATTCTGTTTGAACCTGAATCATATGCCATTATCAACTAGTGATGTCAGACTATACTAGGTTCAATTTTTTCATATTTTGCTTTCTAAATAAATAATATTAATATAAGCTGTGTTTCTGGGTAAAATGTTTCTTATTCCTAATAAAGTACAGGGCTTCCTCTGGGAGTTCTCTGATAATAAGTAAGGATTCAATGTTATTTGAATTCTTAATAATATGATTTTCATGGTAAATAACAGGTTTCTGTATTAATACTAGGACAATAATTATTTATCAATTTAATTCACTGCATAGACCCTCTATATCATCTCAGGTTTGAGTTTGTGCTAAATGATTTGCCATATTCTTTAACATTTGTACAGTTTGTCTCTAGTAGGCATGCTAGGTCAGGTGTGAAGATGTGATTTCTGTGTGAAGGACTGCATATATTCTTTACATTGGTAATGTTTGTTTGCAGTATGGATTCTGTGGTCACCTTGATGATTTCAAGACTGGGAAATGTATTTTCCACATTCATTACAATTATAATTTAAGGGCACAGGATAAAGAATTGTTACATTCACCACATTTGAAAGGTTTGTCCCCAGGATGGGTTCTATGATGTGGTTGGAGAGATGAGGACTTGGGAAATCAATTCCATGCTTACTACAACTGTTAAGTTTGTCTGTATAGATTCCTTGGTGAGAATGAAGATCTGAGGAGCAGGAAAAAGATTTTCCACATTCATTTACACATATAAAGTAGGTTTCCAGTATAGATTCTTTGATGAACTTGAAGACATGAGGATCAGGTAAAAGACATGCCACATTTCTTACATTTGTAAGGCTTCTCTCCTGTGTGGATTCTATAGTGATTTTTAAGATCTGAGGAGTATATAAAGCTTTTCCCACATTTATTCATTACTTTTGCAAATGTGTTTCCTGAATGGATTCTGTGGAAAGCTAGAAGATCTGATGACTGTGAAAATGATTTTTACAATTATTAAATTTATAAAGTTCATTTTCAGTGTGCATTCTGTGGTAAGCTTGAAATTTTGAGGACTGTATAAATAATTTCCAACACTAATTACTTTTAAATGGTTTGTCTACAGTATGAAGTCTGTGGTGAACTTTAAGACTTGAACGGCAGGTAAAATATTTCCCATATTCATTACACTTGTAAGGTTTGTCTCCTGTGTGGATTCTGTAGTGAGTTTTAAGTTCAGAGTATTGTATAAAGCTTTTCCCACAGTTAGTAAATTTGTAAGGTTTTTCTCCTGTATGGATGCTATAGTGAACTTTAAGACTTGTGGAATGGGTAAAGGATTTCCTACATTCCTTACATCTGTAAGGTTTGTCTCCAGTGTGGATTCTGTAGTGCCTTTTAAGACATGAAGATTGTAAAAAGCTTTTCCCACAGTTATTACATTTGTATGTTTTTCTCCTGTATGGATTCTGTGGTGAACTTTAAGATTTGAAGACTGGGTAAATGATTTCCCACATTTATTACATTTGTAAGGTTTGTCTCCTGTGTGGATTCTCTGATGCACTTGAAGATTGTAAGAGCGGGTAAAGTCTTTACCACATTCGTTACATTTGTAAGGTTTGTATCCTTTACAGAATCTTTGGTGAGCTAGATTTGATGGCTGGATAAATGATTTTCCACACTTATTAGGTTTATAAAGTCCTTTTGCAGTGTAAGTTTTGTTGTGATCTTGATGTTTTGAGAACCAAGTAAACAATTTCCAAGATTTTTTACAACTATAAGGTTTCTTTACACTATGGATTCCTTGGGAGTTCTAGAGCTGAGTACTGAGCAAAGGACTTGCCACATTGTTTACATTTCCATGATTTTCCTCCAGTTTGAAATACCATAAGGCCTGAGGGTTTACTGGAACATTTCTCTGGGGTTTTATATTTTGAGTGTTTTTCTTCAACTGATAAATTTGAATGTCCCAAGAGATTTGTTACATTCAAACAATGGTATATATGTAATTTGGCTTTCTGACTTGCCTCTCCATTATGGCTTGAATCATGTTGAATGATATTGGAATTGAAATTCAAGGACTTATCATATCCTGGAGCCTTTAAAAGTTCTTTTTTAATACATATTATGTTATTTTTCTCTAAGTATAATGATTGAATTAAGGCATCTCTGTATGTATCACATGTGTATATCTGTTGGAATCTCCTTTAGTCCATGTTCCATTATAAACCCGAAGAATTAAGGATTCATTTAAAAGGTCATCCTCCCAGACATTTCTGTAGTGTATGGTCCTGCTGTTGCATAGATGACTGAGAACAGTGATTAGACATAACCTGTCTACTTTCATGGTTATAATACATATACTTATCTCACTTTTACTTAGAATTTTTTCATGATGAGAATAATATAATATGATATTACCTTGGTATGAAATCCCTTTTCATTGTTTTGGTAATACTTCAGAACAGAGTTTTTAATATAGCCTATGTTAGTATCATTTAATCTGCTGGGGTTTCCAAAAGTATCTCCCACATGATATGGTCCAAGTTTCACTGCATACATAGACTTTTCTTATGTTGATCTAAAAGGTAGACCTTGTCACAAAGTAGATTTAATTGTTGAGGGAGCTGTAATGAATTTTTACAGAAATATCTTTCACAATGATGATATTCAGTATTTTTTTCTCTTCTCCAAAATCTCCTTTGTTCATAAAGAATTGAAGTACTGTGTAAGCCCATACAACTTGATAAATGCTTCAGGGAAGTTTGTTTATTCACAGAAATGTCACTCTTTAATGGTTTTGTATTTCTCTGAAGGACAGAATTGCATTTCAAAACTTGTAAAAATTCTGCTAGAGTAGCCTCCAACTGTAAAAATGGCAGTGACCCAGACTGAGTTCTCTCAGGAATGCCTAGAACTTCTTTATTCTTTAGAAATGAAAGAAATGTGTTTTGCCAGCAGATCATTTTCATAATCACATATTTCATGATCCTCACTGCCACCCCTATATTCAAAGAACTTCTTTCTATATAGGTTGACAAGAATACCAAGTCCAAATCTTTGTTTTATTTCTTTCTGAAAATAATTTTGTGTGCACACCTTTGAGAGTAGCTTCTTGGTGTGTCCACAAGACAATGCTGAAAGTAATAAAGCAAATCATGATGTGTCATTCTGGAGTTGTGTGAAAATAATATACATGCATAATGCATACAATAGCAGAAAAAGGCCAAGTAACATAAAAAGATAAACATCAGAATTGTTCTCAACTTCTCAGCAGATAATCTAAAAGCCAAAAGGGCCTGGATATAAGAGACCACAGATATCAGGCCAGAAACTATATCCACTATAACCCCTGTAGCACCGAATCACCATTGATGGAGAAAACCAAAAATTCCATGACAAAACCAAATACAAAAAGTATCTTTCCATAAATCCAGCCCTATAGATGATACTAAAAGAAAAACTCAAACACTAGTAGAGAAATTATAGCAAAGAAAACAAAATAAATTAATAATTATCACCAGAAAAACCATAGAAGAAAATCTCTCTTGTACAAACACACACATACAAACAACCACCAACATCAAAATAATAGAAAGTAACATTCATTGGTCATTAATATCTCTGAACAAAATCGGATTCAATACACTAATAAAGCAGAGGTTAAGAGAGTGGATACATCATTTGGCAGCACACAATATTCATACCTCATTAACACGCACAGGCACTACATCAGAGAACATTACTGGATAAAAAGGTTTTCAAAGCAAATAAACACAAGAAACAAGGTGGAGTAGCCATTGCTATATCTAATAAGATAGACATTGAACCAAAAAAAATCAAAACAGACGGGTAGGACACTTTATACTCTTCAAAGGAAAAATCCACTAAATGAATTCTCAATTCTGAATGTTTATGCTGCAAACATACCCATACTCATAAAATAAACATTATTGAACCTCAAAACATACACTGAACCTCACACAATAATAGTGGGAGGCTTCCACACCCCTCTCTCTACCAATGGGCAGTACTCAAAACAGAATATAAACATAGGAATAATAAAACTAGCAGACATTATGAATCACATGAACTTAACAGATGTAAACAGAGTATTTCACATAAACACAAAAGAATATACAATCTTCTCAACAGGTCACAGAACATTCTTCAAAATGAACCATACATGTGGTCACAAAGCAAGCATCAACAGATACAGGAATATTGAAATAAGATTGAGCATATTTCAGCATACCATGGGTTAAAGCTGAATGCAAACAGCAGAAGAACATTATGCCTACAAACTCATAGAAATTGAATAATTCTCTAATTAATAACCACAGGGTCAAAGAAGAAAGACTTTTTAAATTCATTGAAAATAAAGGCAAAACATGCCCAAACTTATGAGACATAATGAGAGCAGTGCTAAAAGGAAAGCATATAGCACTAAAGGCCTTCTTAAAGAAAATAGATACGTCGCATACTAGCAAAGAAAAAGAAGACCTGAAAGCACTAGTGCAAAAATGCAAACACACCAATAAGTAGTAGATGGCAGGAAATAAGCAAACTTATAGATAAAAGCCTACTTTTAAAAACAAAGATGGGGAGCGGGGAGGGAACAGGGGATTGTTTTAGTTTTCGTTTTTGTTTATCTTATTTTATTATTTTTTCCTTTGGAGGGGAACCTGGGAAAGGAGATATTGTAAATAAAGAAAACATCTAATAAAAAAAAACCAAAGATAACAGCACAAAGAATCAAGGAAACCAAGGAGCTGGCTCTTGTCAACAAGACAGACATATTCTTACCCAAACAACTAAAAACCAGAGACATTATTCCCCCCCCCCAAAAAAAATCAGAAATAAAGGCATGGACACAACAGGTAGTGAAGAAATCTAAGTAATCATTAACTCTTACTTCAAGTCTGTACACTACAAAATTGGAAAATATAAGTGAAATGAAAGATTTTCTGCATAGACTCCACTTACCAAAGTTAAATCAAGATCAGGTAAACAGTCTAACTTAGGAAATATAAGCAGTCATTAAAAAACCTACAACAACAAAAAAAAAATCTCCATGTCAGATTGTTTTAACAGAGAATTCTATCAGAACTTCAAGGAAAACCTAATATCAATACTCACAAATTATTCCACAAAATAGAAACAGAATGAACATTGCCAAGCTCATTTTTCAGAGACACATTAACCCTGATAACTAAACCATACAGGGACTCAAGAACCCAGGGAAGCCGCAGGGCAGCAGGGACATGATCCTCTCAGCTTCCGAGTGACAGAGGGGGTTCAGCG
>NW_022196911.1:69339495-69359789 GCF_008632895.1 Mastomys coucha | reverse complement strand
ATGTAAATAAAGAAAATATCTAAAATAAAAAAAATAAAAAAAAAAAAGAACCAAAGAGAATTTCAGACCAATTTCTATTATGTACATTGATCTAAAAGTACTCAAAATACTTCTCACAAACATAATCCAACAAGACACCAAAAAATTAATATAATCAAGTAGGATTCATCTCAGACATGAAGCACTGATTCAATAGGCAAAAATATGTTGATGTAATCCACCACATAAATAAACTGAAAGAACAAACAACATGATTGTCACATTAGACATTGAAAATGCCTTTGACAAAATACAACATTCCTTGTTAAAAGTCTTGGACAGATCAAAGATACAAAACTAAACATATGGAAGGCAAAATAGAAAATGCCCAGAGCTAAAATCCAATTAAATGAAGGGAAATTTAAAGAATCAGGGAAAAGGTCAGGCTATTCACACTCTTCTAATTTACTCAGTATAGTGCTTGAAGTTCTAGTTAGAGCATAAGAGAACTAAAAGAAATCACGGAGATGTGAATTGTAAAAGAAGAGGGATGGTGTTACTATCCCACCTTTAAAAGTTTTGACCCAGAATTATTCCTGTCTAAAGAAATGCAGGGATAAAGATGGAGAAGAGACTGAGGGAAAGATATTCTAGTGACCAATTGGCCCAACTTGGGATACATCCCATGATTGGGTACCAAATGCTCACATTATTACAGAGTTCATGTTGTACTTGCAGACAGGAGAAAACCATGATTATTTTATGAAAGCTCTATCAGTAGCGGGCCAAAACAGCTAATCATGGGACTAAGGTCCAAGATGCCCATAGAAGAATTAGAGGAAGGATTGAAGGAGCTGAAGGAGAAGGCAACCCCATAGGAAGATGAATAATATCAACTAACCGTTACCCATAGGAGTTCCCAGAGACTAAGTTAGCAACCAAGCATCACATATTTGTTGTTCTATGGCCCCTGGCACATACGTAACTGAGGACTGTCTTGTCTGGGCGCAGTTGAGAGAATGTACATAATCCTGAAGAGATTTGATGCCCCACAGAAAGAGAATTGTGAAGAGAGGTGAACACATCTCAGAGGTAAAAGGCTGGGGGAAATGGTAAAGAGCTCTGGGAGGTAGGAGGGGCCAACATTTGGGATGTGAATAAATAAAATAATTTTTAAAATTCATTTTATAAAAGAAAATAAAGGAGAAAATGCTATTCACAGGTGATATAATAGTGTATGTAAACGAGTATCATCAAACTACTCTAACTAAAATCACCTTCAGTAAACAGTTGCCAGCAAAATTATCTCAAAAATTCAGTAGCTCTCCTTTTTACCACTGATAAACAGGCTGATGAAGAAATAAGGGAAACAACTATCTTCACAATAGCCAGAAATAAAATAAAATATATTTGTGTACCTCTAATCAAACAAAGGAAATACCCATGTAACAAAAAGTCTTTAAGTTAAGTGAATAAAGAAAAAAAGAAAAGTAATTTTTCAGTTGAAGTAGAAATATCACATTTATCATGCCTTCTTTTCCTCCATTATGTCCTAGGTAACATTCCATGTTCCCTACCCTCCTTCACAATCTGAATACCTTTCTTTCCTTTTTTCTTTGATTATTCTTGAAGTTCCCTCATGTGTGTATGTGTTTGTGAGTGTGTGTGTGTTTGTGTGTGTGTGTGTGTGTGTGTGGTGTGTATATGTGGGTGTTTTCTAGTTATGTGTATTTATATCAAAATATGTCTGTGTGTGGGTTTTGTGTTGTTTGTGATTATATATTGTTTAAACGATGAATGCTGATGGGAAATTAATGTAGTGGGAAATTAATGCTGATTTTCCTAACCCTCATTAGTTTAGTAGAATTATATGGATAGTGATAGATACAAATAGAGGCAATATAAAGTAGGAAAGGCAAAGAGTTTCTAAACTGGGATCAGGCAAAAGATCAGTATAGAAAAAGAGGTATGATTTTTGACAAATAATGAAAAAGATAGGTTTCATAAGCCACATAGAAATATTGTTTTATGTTTACTTAAAATTATATAAAATATATATGTGTATATGTATATATATGGGGGGTAAATTTTATATACCTTATAAGGCAGAATATAGGTCACTATAGATGACAATGCTGTTAAAAGGAATCACAGATTAACACAAACTTGATTAGAGATCTGAGAAACTCAAATTTTATATATGAAATTATTTTAAATAAGTATAATTTGACACTATCTATTCTATGTATATCCTTTAAAAGTCATTAAATGTCTTATTGTTCTTAATATGATTTAAAAAAATATATTGAATATCTATGGAGAAAATGGACAACCTCCTATTGCTCCTGATTTTAGTGGAATTGCTTTGAGCATCTCTCCATGCAGAATGGTCTTGTTATCAGGCTGGTTATAAACCACCTTTACTATCCCTAGTCTGCCTAGAACCATAGTATAATGATGATGTGTTTTGTGAAAGGCCATTTTAGAATCTACTGAGATTATCCTGTGGTTTCTATGTTGTAGTTGTTTATTTACTTTATTACCTTTATTGTTTAACTTATGTTGAACTATCTGTATCTCTGGATTGAAACCAAGTTAAAAAGACAGATAATCATTTATATATGTTTTTCATTAATTTTCAAAATACCTTAGTGCAAATTTTAACATCTATAATCTTATAGTATACTGAGACACACAACTTTCTTAATTTTTGAATAAAACTCATAGTAGTTTCTTAAAAGAAGAAAGAAATTGAAAAATTCCTTGAGTTTTTACACTGAAGCAAAACTTAAAGTAAGTTTTAGTTCTACCTTGATGCTCTAGTTAATCTCTGCCCTGAATCCATTTGACCATGAGCTTTCTTTAATTGGAAGTCTCTGAATACACCTTCTTTTTTCATCAGAGGATTTGTGTTGGTTTAAAGGGTCAGTTTCATCTTGATTCAATTTTTGTAAGCCATAAATACAACATTCTTTTAGGTTTTATGAAAAGTTTCATTCTGTTTGATGTTAAATATTTTTTAGATAAATGGGTGGAGCTAGGAACAATTGATATGAATGAGGTACTACAAGAAAAAAAAACACTGTGAGGTTTGTTTTGTGTGCTAGGTTGAGTGTTTAAGTTTGGGGTATATTTGTTTTAGTTAGAATATATGTAGTGGCTAAGTAGCTAGTTAGGGACCGAATTCACCTATTCATTATTTTATGGAAGAAAAAAAAAACAAATCAGAGTGTCTTAAAGGAAAAATGAAATCAATATTATATCGAGATAGGACATAAAATAGAGAAGAACCATTATGGAGAAAAATAACAACACATACCATTTTCTAAAGTTATGTATGTACTGCCTCTATGTGTGGGGGTATACATGTAAACAGGGGTGCTTTGTAGAATGCTTTTTCCACCTGGTGTCTTCTGGATATGAAACTCAGGTCATAAGATTGTAGTACAAGCAGCTGTACCTTCTGCACCATTTCTCTGGTTCACACAAAATATTGTTTAATGCCATGCAAAAACTACTATTATAGAGGCTTTCTAACACATGAACATATGAAATGCTGTTTAAATGTCATTGCAACAAATTAGAATAGACAATACAAAGCTACATGTCATGCCACTACACATATCACATAGTACAAAAAATGTGTTGTAACTTTTTGAATTATAGGCCAAAGGACCTACAGTCCACTGAAATAGTACAGGAAATTCCAAACACAATTATTTTCACTCCAAACATGAGGATATGTGACCACTTCCAAAAACAATAAATATATAAAACAGCAAAAATATTGAGCTGCATATTAAACTCGATATTTCATGCCTACTAATTTACATTCATAGTATGTTTATTTACTACTTGGCTATAGGAGGGCAAAATTACTTGTCTCTCCCAGCTATTTAATCTGTAATGTGCAATGCTGACCTTCCTGTAAGACTGCTCACTGGTGTAAATAACAACATAAATACATTGGTAGTACCTGCCACTGTTTGATTGGCATCATGGTAGCTCTGTGAGTGAAAACCTGTATCTGACACTGTTTCTGTGACACATAATATGATACTAAACAAATCCTTGATCCTATATTAAAATCTACTATTATTCCTACAAATAAAAATCATAATAAAAAGACTTCTAAAGATGTATTGTTTTTCCAGCATGTATATAGTAGAGGATTGCAAAGTCAATCATCAATGGGAGGAGAGGCTCTTGGCCCCGTGAAGGTACTGTGCCCCCGGTGTAGAGGAATGTCAGGGCCAATAAGTGGGAGAGGGTGGGGTGGCAAGGGTGGGATGGCAAGCATGTGGAGGGGGGAGGCAAAAGGGGTTTTTTCTTGTTGGTTTTGTTTGTTTGTTTTTTGGAGGGGAAACTGGGAAAGGAGAAATCATATGACATGTAAAGAAAATATCTAATAAAAATTAAAAAACCCCTACATCTTATATTGCATACTTGGATAGTAACCATTTTGTATAGTAAAGAAAGAGATGCATGGATGGAGAAAAAAAACTGCTGCAGTAGGCTATCTACCTTATTATATAGATTATTTATCTTAGCTGTATTATATAATTTAAGATATAATTATTTTATATTATTTCTGTATTATATATTTATTATACAATTAAGTGTACCATAAATATGAATTTTATACAATTTTAAAAATATAATTAATAATTATAATTCACTATATAACATTCTATAAGTATAAGAGAATCATATCAAAAAATATTTCTGTAAATGTGGGTTAGAATAGTGAAAAATGGATGTTTGAGCTATGAAGTTATTTTGGTAAAAAATAAAAAGTCATCTTATCCCATACCCATGCATGTATAATACCTGAGAAGAACACATCTTTTCTTTCTCCTTCAGAACAGAAAGTCTCACAAAAGTTTATGCTAAAATTTCACCTTCCAGAAGCCACTCTTTATTCAGAGGCAGCAGATCTTCCCTGAATCTGATAAAACTGAAGAGTGGGAAGCAGGAACCAAAACTCCAGGCCTTCTGCCAGAGAACAGATGTTGAAATGATGAGCTTTAATAGAAAGAAAAAAAAAGGTTTTTCTTTCCTGCATCAGATGCTCTGTTTTTCCAGAAGCTGGTGTATTTCTCTACAGACCTGGATATGTGGCTCTAGTGACCTGCTCTACACATAACACAGCAGACTGGAATTTTAAATGAAGGCTGAGCACTTCACCCTTTGCTTTCTTTACCTTTGTGTGAGATGGTTTAGCAAAAGACAATTGATGTCTTCATTTGCAATAATGGCCAGTATCTGTGAGGTAACCCCAGCTGAAAGTATTTCTCATAATAGGTATGCAAAATACTTTCTTGGAGCCAAGAAGAAACCAGACAATCATTGCTTGCCATTGTCTCCACTGAGATATTAGGTTTGTTTTCCATGTCCCATTATAAAATACCATGATTTGTGATTTTAACAATAGACCCATGATTATGTATCTCTCCAGATTGCTTTTAACAGTGGCATTGCTCCTTTTGGATTCATTATGAAAACAACTTCTGTTCTTATGTAAATAAGATACATTTGCATGAATTCTAATACCTTCACCTGTCACTGAAGGCAGCTGAACTTCCTCTTAAATTTTTCTTGTTAGCAACCTTATGCTGGTAAGAGGCTAGAATATATGTTATAATAAAGGCATTATTACCAACTAATAGTTTTGCCATTTACTTTCTACCAAGAATATATTGCACAACACAGGGAAAGACATTGTTCTCTCCTGCAAAATGCACCCCTATGGTTTATCATCAGCTTCTAGAAGAAATAATAATAAGAGCTCAAATTGTGCCTCAATGATTAATTGGAATTTTCCATAGATTCCTCTTTCATTTCTTTATTTCTCTTTCACTCTGGTATGATTTTCACATTTTAGGGCTCAATGCCATGGATGCAAGGATTCAGACATTTCAGAAATGGAAGATGGAGTTCAAGGTCAGACAGATTTCAAATCTTATTGTGGACCTTTAAATTAATACAAACTACATGGCAAATAATTTTGTCTAAGGAAAACTATACTGCACTTAAGAATATTTAGATTTATGGAACAAGAAAGGCAGATGGAAAAACTCTAAGCTAGGCTTGTAGCATAAGGATGACAGAATGTACTATTTCTTAAACTGTATGGGTCTGTTAAGCAGACACTTTGAAATACAAACACATTGGTTTAGTATTTGGGATAGTGTCGTTGTATCCAATTGCCTCCAAAAATATTAACTATTGATGCTGGATGTGTTATGCCAAGAAACTTCATGAAACCCAAAAGATCACCAAGGAGTCAATTCCAATGCAATCACTCTAGGATCTCTTTATTCAAGCTCAAGTTTGGGCTCCGTGCAAACCCTAACACAGTGGAAAGGAAGAGCCCTGAGCCTAGTTTTAAGCAAGCATTTATAGAGGCAAGAAGAGGGTATCTAACTTGGTACACATCAGATTAGGGAGTCATTGTGGACTGTAACTGGTGCCAGAGGCCAAACAAAAAAATGCTTTGCTCAGGATTGGTGGTTGTTAGGAAATGAATAGTCAGGAGCAGTCTTGTAACCTGGAGAGGGGGTTGCAGATTTGTTGGGGAATAACATGGAAACTGATGATAGATGCAGGTTTTATTGGGGAGTAACCTGGAAACTGGTGCTTTGGAATGGCCTGTTAGTTTACTTGAGTTTAACCTTAGGTCAGGTTCTCTAAAATGGAGCCTGAACCCAAAAGATTGGGTCTCTCACATGTGATGAAACTTCAAGAAGTAAAATATTAAATCTAAAAAACTTCTGATGCAAAATATCCAGGGCATCTGAGATACTGCCAGTTCCAGCATGACTGTATAAGGGGAGGTATGACACAGTTCCTGCCCCTTGAGCATTGTCAGGCCATTGATCTCCATGATCCCCATGTCTGCTGATGGTTGCTGTTGCCCTGAAGCTGAACTTCTATCTTTACTACTCTACTTTCACTCTTTCTTTCTGGGGAATATTCTTCCCCCCATTACTCATAGCTAATCACACTATAATAATTGAAACAGATGTGGTTTTCAGGAATGAGGAATAGAGATAGATGTTCATGAGCCTTTGGAGAACAAGGAACATGTGGGGCAGTGAGCAGTTCTGACAGCTGGAGTCCAGTAGAGCAGAGCCACCTTGGAACCCCAGAGACCCACTGAGCGAAGTAATTTGGTCACGAGGGACGGTAGGCATTCGGTGAATTGCTACTGACACCAATGGCTCAGACTTCAGCCCAGACCCCTTACAGCTACCCCTGCAGGAGATGTGTCCTCTACCAGGCAGACACTGTCTCAAACTCCCAGCATTCTAGCTGGACCTTACACACAGTCATCTGACCACAAGCCAGGCATGACACACCCCATACAATAAAAGGGGTGGTTTGCCCCCTCCTCACTTTCTTACCCTTCCTCTCTAACTCTTACCCTCTTGCTCTCTCTCCTGTCTGTTCTTTGTTCTCTTCTCTGCCTTTCTCCCTCTCCTTCCTTTCTCTCTCTCTCCTTCCTCTTCTTTCTCTCTCTCTATTTAACTAGCATATTTCTCCTTCCTACAATAAAATAACTCATTTATACATTGCCTCCTTTTTAATTAAGGCTCTGTGAAGCAAACATGCCAGCCCCGGGGAAGAGAGAGAGAGAGTCCTGGGCCACAGCACCAGGCCCTCTGCCATCCAGAGAGAGGAGAGCCAGGCAGGTCAGGGCCACAGCCCGGGTCCCCCTGCTTTTGGAATAACAGGAATGGTCCTTCTGTTTGGCCTTTAGGTCCATGGGGAAAGATATAGATGACAAGCACAAAGTCCATAAAAGCCTACATGGTCCTTTGTAGAAATAGTTTATTGCTAGACTTGGCCTTGAATTTGGAATCATGAAGAAATGCTTGTACCCTCCGGTCCCATGACTACCATATTAATTATCCAGGGTGAATGTGGAGACATCAAGGATTGAGAGTTAAAGTGGTCTAAAAATAAAAGTCATGGATAGAAAAACAGAAATTTATAAATGTTTTAGGAATAAATAAGTATTAAAAGGAGAGTACACATAACTATGGAATTGCTATTATGGGGAAACAAAGATTAGAGAATTAAAATATGATGTAGAAGGATATAAAGATTTGGTGTTTTGTTCTCCTGTCTATATGAAGAATTGGGAGATGATAATGCCTGGAAAGGTATTAGAAAGAGATAACCATTTTACTTATGTAAATTAAAAAACTTTGTAAGAAATCATTTCTACCTATGTAGTCTGTTGCTTTTCTCTTATTTTTTGACAAAAAGATGGCTGTTAATCTAATAAAACATCTATCTATAATTAATTAATTTATTTTTAGACTCTATATATTATTACCCCTCCACCCTCAGACTGTTCCACATCCCATACCTGAACTCCACCCCCTTTCTCCAGGTGGATAGTCCCAAACTCCTATGCCACCTGACCTCTAAATACTCTTGGGCCTGCAGTGTCTTGAGGGTTAGGTACATCATCTCTGAATAAACACAGACACAGCAGTCCTCTACTGTATGGGTGTTGGGGACCTCACATAGGTTGGCTTATGCTGGCTGTTTTGTGGCCCAGTGTTTGAGAGATGTCAGGGGTCCAGATTAACTGATGGTACTTCTACAGGATCGCCATTCTCCTCAGCTTTTTTCAGCCTTCCCTAATTCAACAACAGAGGTAAGCTGCTTCTGTCCATTGGTTGGATGTAAATATCTGCATCTGACTCTTTCAGCTGCTTGTTGGGTCTTTCAGAGTGTGGTCATGGTAGGTCCCTTTTGTGAGCCCTCCATAGCCTCTGTAATAGTATCAGGCCTTGGGACCTCCCCTTAAGCTGGATCTTACTTTGGGCCTGTCTATGTAAGTTCTTTTCTCGGGATCTTCTCCAATTGTATCCCTGTAATTCTTTCATACAGTAACAATTATAGGTCAGAGTTGTGATTCTAGGATGGCCCCCTTTCCCTCATTCAATACCCTGTCTTCCTGCTGGAGATGGGCTCTGTAAATTCCCTCTTCTTGTTGTCAGGCTTTTTGTCTATGGTCCTTCCCTTTGAGTCCTGAGAGTCTCTCATCTCTCAGGTCTCTGGTGCATTCTGGAGGGTCTGATCAACCTCAATTTCCTGAGGTTGCCTGTTTCCATTCTTTCTACTGGCCTGAAATCTTCAATCCTTTTCCCCCACCCAATACCAGATCAAGTTCACCTCTTCCCCCCAATGACTCCCCTCCCTATCAATTTTTCTTCCCAGGTTCCTCCCTCCCTCCACACTTGTGATTGCTTTCTTCTCCCACCAAAGTGGGACTGAGGCATTCTCATTTGGGCCCTACAGTTTGTGGAACTTTATGGGTTCTGTGGACTGTATCTTGGGTACTCTGTGCTTTTTTTTTCTAAATCCACTTATTAGTGAATACATATAAGGTATGTATAAGACAATACATATAAGTCAATATATATATAATACATATAATAAGAAATACATATATAATACATATAATAATACATATATAACTGCACATATAATACATATAATAAGCAATACATATAAAGCAAGGTAATATACAAAGGCAGACTCATGTCCTTTTGGGTCTGAGTTACCTCACTAAGGATGATATTTTCTAGTTCCATCCATTTGCATGAAAAGCTCAGGATGTCCTCATTCTTAATAGCTGAGTATTCCATTGTGTGGATGAACCACATTTTCTGTATCTATTCTTCTGTAGTGGGACATCTGCATTGTTTCCAGGTTCTGGCTATCACAAATAAGGCTGCTATGAACACAGTGGAGGCATGCACTCTTGGCAAGTTGGGGCAGGTTTTTTGTTTTTTGTTTTTTTGTTTTGTTTTGTTTTGTTTTTGTTTTTGGTATATTCCCAAGAGTGGTATAGCTGGATCTTCAGATAGATCTATTTCCAATTTTCTGAGGAACCTCCAGATTGATTTCCAGAGTGATTGTACCAGTTTGCAATCCTAACAGTAATGGAGGAATGTTCTTCTTTCACTTTCTGTTCTTATGTGAAAATAGTTATTAAGGTTGCTGTATGATCTACCAAGAAACCATAAAAGATATGCCAAGCTACCTATGAAGAACAGGCTATGGAAAAATATAAGGAAGTGTGCTTTTGCTTTGAGTTGAATTTTTGCTCTAAGGAAACGGGAGTTGGTACTACTGATCTAGGACTCAGAATTTATGTAAATCTAAGAATTTTTAATGATTATTAATAATTATCAAAGACTTGATGATTCAGCTTTAATAAATAAAATACCTGGTTCAGGATTTCTGGTAGGCAGAAGGCAACATCATGAGAAAGGACAAAGAAAAAGAATAAGAAGGAAGAAGGTAGTAACCTGAGGAGAGAAGAATGATAAGAATCTTGAAGGAACAGACTAAGTACCTGAACTAGCAGCTGGCATCTAGTACTGACACTGAGTCATTATTGAATCATCTCCATTCCCATTCTCAGGATCTCCTCATACTGAGACTGAACCTCAGCAGGATACCATGAAAAGATCTAACCTAAGAATAATATGAATGCAAGAATATGAAAACTAGCTCAAAGGATCAGAAGTTATTTTCAACAAAATCATAGAAGGAAACTTTCCCAACCTAAAGAAAGTAATGCCTAGAAACATGTAAGAAGCTTACAGAACACTAATTAGACAGGACGTGTAAAGAAAATCCTCCCACATGGTAGCAATGAAAGCATTAATTCTACAGAACAAAGAAAGGATATTAAAAGAGGCAAGTTAAAAGGGCAAGATAACATACAAAGGGAGACTCATGAGAACTATACAAAAATTCTCAACATAGACTCTAAAAGCTATAGGGACCTGAACAGATATATTGTAACCTCTAAAAAAAGCTCCATATGCCAACCTAGATACGCAGCAAAATGCTCAATCTCCACAGATGAAGAAAACATGATATTTAAAGACAAATCCAAATTTAAATAAAATCTATTCACAAATCCAGCTCTATGGAAAATGCTAGTAGGAAAATTCCAACACAAGAAGGATAACAACATTCAAGGAGACAGGAAATAAGTAATCCTATAACAGCAAAAAAAAAAAAAAGGGAAGCACACATATGTCAAAATAACAGAAATTAACAATCACTTTTCACTAATACATCTCAACACAATGGACTCAGTTCCCCAATAGAAACACACAGACTCACAAACAGATCCTAAAACAGGACTCATCATTCTGCTACATACAAGAAACACACATCAGCATTTAAGATAAGAATTACCTGAGATCAAAAGGCTGGAAAAGATGTTTTCCAAGCAAACAGACCCAAGAATCAAACTGGATTAGCCATTCTAATATCTAATAAAATATGCTTTCAACCAAAATTAATCAAAACATGGAAGAATCAAAGAAAAATCTTGCAAGATGTTTTCTCAATTCTGAACATCTATGTCCTAAACACAAGGGTAATCACAATTATACAAAAACATTGTTGCTGAACTTAAATTGCAAAATGACCCCACTCATTATTAGTAGGAGACTTCAAAATCCAACCTCTCCAATCCATAGGTTATCCCAACATAAACTATACAAAGAAATAATGAATGAAAATGGTGTTATCAATCAAATGAATCTGACAGATATGTACAGGTTATTTTACCGAAAAACAGAAGGATATGCCTGCTTCTCAGCACCTCATAGAACATTCTCCAAACTAGAAAATAGAATTGGTCACAAAATAAGCCTCAAAAGATACAAGTAAAATCTAAATAACATCTTATATCATCTCAGGCAATCACGTATTTAAGAGGGAATTTTTAAAAAACGGAAACATCAAGAATCCTAAACACTTATGAAAATTGAACAATGACTATACTCAATGACTGCTGTGACAGAAAATAAATAAATAAATAATGGCATTTGGGATATAAATAATAAAAAATTAATTTATTAATTAAAAATTTATATTCACCACCATGCTAAATAAAAGTAACTTGAAGCAATCATACTTATTTTAAAATTGGTAAAATAGACATCACTGACTTAATCAGAAAATGGATAAAGTAATGTGGTACATTTACATAATGGACATGACTCAGTTATTAAAAATGAAATTGTAAAATTTATAGTCAAATGAGTGTAAATAGAAAAAAGAACCATTCCAAGTGAGGCAATCCAGATCCAGAAAGATGAATATGGTATCTATATATTTATAAGTATACATTACATTTTAAGTAAATGATGATCAAGCCACAATCTATACATCCAAAGAGGTATGTAAAGAGGAGGGTTATACTGAGGAAGCATGGATCTGCATGAGAAGGGGAAATAAAATATACTCTGAGAGTGGACTGGGGACAGAATTAGACAGAAGTAGGAGGGATGTGATGGCAGTGGAGAAATGGAGAGAGAGAAAGTGGAGAGAGAGACAACTTGAATAGGGTGTGAGATATTTGTAGACTGGTGAGAATCTGGTACACTAGGAACTTTCAGGAATCTATGAGGGTGATGCAAGAGAGTGTTCGGCAGTGGTCTGTTTAGGCAGCCTGGGCCAATTCGAGTATAAGTCTGAAACCCGAGTGATCCAGTGGGTAATAATTCTGCCTGTAAGGAATGGAAGGGGTTTGGCCATGACTCCTGGGTCCCTGGCTCCTGTTTCAGTCACAACTTCTCACAGCTCTGCACCCCCTGCAGGGGATGTGTGTTCTGTCACATAGAAAATGCCCCAAGCTCCCAGGATTCTAGCAATACCCTACCCTCAGTCATCTGACCACAGCAAGGAATGTCCCACCCCTCAGACAGATAGCCCCTCCTTGAGATATAAGGGGCAGTTTGGCCCCTCCTCTCTCTCTTCAATAGCCTTTGCTCTTCCCTCTTGCACTCTTGCTTCCTCTCCTGTTTTCTTGTCTCTTCCTTACCTCCTCTCTTCTATTCTTGCCCTCTGTCTCTCTTTCACTTCTCTTCTCCTTCCTCTTCTTTCTTTCTGTCCACATGGTCATGGCCAGCTTCTTTTCTCTTACCTATAATAAAATATCTCATGATCATGCAATGCCTCCTTTTAACTAATGTGAGGTACAGCCCCAAGCATTGGCAGATCAGAGACACAGGCCATAAAAAGAGGATTCCTAGTACTGGATGATACAGAGTCTGAAGTGAACATCATTTTGGGCAGGAAATGTTCCCAGTAGTGGGCTAATTTGGTTGAATTTTTGGCTGTGGTTATCCTATCATCCCTAAACACCCAGAATGATACCAAGATAGAGGTTAGCTCTATGAAAATTGAGAGTTGGACCCTACTGCCAAAAATTCCAAATATCTCATTGAACATAGAGAGATGAAGTTATCAAGGAAGTCTTCATTCCTACATTTTCATCTCTTTACTGCAGGAAGTTACACTATATGCTTCAGGAAGAGAAATTATGATACCAACCCAACAACAAATCATTCCCACCTACAATCTGTCCTGCCTGCAAGATTGACCAGAGCAATGCTGGTGCAGAACATGTGGGAGTGGCAACCAATGTTTGGTTAAACTTGAGGCCCAGTTCACATAGGGAACTATGTACCCTATACTGAATGACCAGTGAACAGGAACTAGGGACTAGATAGCTCAGCTCACTGGGGTAGATACAAAAATGACTGGAAAAAATAAAACATAAATGTTCATGAAATGATGCTCAGTGATATTCTGTAATACTTTTACATCAGTGTCTTTCTAGTCATCATTGAAAAAGATTTATCTGTAAGTAGATTAAAGTGGTGGTATAAAGAAAGCAGTGCTAAGAAGAAAACACATAGCTCTGAGTGAATCCAAAAAGAAACTGAAGAGAGTATACACTAACAGCTTAACAGCATGTCTGTAAGCTCTAGAACAAAAAAAGCAAATACACCCAAGAAGACTAGATGGAAGGAAATAATGGAACACAGGGCTGAAATCAACCAAGTAGAGACAAAGAGAACTACACAAAGAACAAAAATTGAGCTGATTCTTTGAGAAAATCAAGAGAATCAATAAACCCTTAGCCACACTAACCAGAGGGCACAGAGACAGTATCCAAGTTAACAAAAGCAGAAATAGAAAGGGAGACATTACAATAGAAAATGAAGAAATTAAAAAAAAAAAAGATCATACTACAAAAGTATACTTAACAAAACTCGAAAATCTTGGTGAAATGGATAATTTTCTAGACAGATACCAGGTACCAAAGTTAAATCAGGATCAGAGAAACCATCTAAACAGTTCCATGACCCTTAAAGAAATAGAATCAATCATTAAAAGTCTCCCAACCAAAAAAGTGTAGGACCAGATATGTAGTGCAGAATTCTATCCAATCTTCAAATAAGACCTAATACCAATACTCTTCAATATGCTCAAGAAAGTAGTTACAGAAGAAATACAACTTAATTCGTTCTATGAAGCCACAGTTATGCTGATAACAAAGCCACAAAAAGACCCAACAAAGAAAGAGAACTTCAGAACAATTTCCTTTATGGATATCAATGCAAAAAATACTCAATAAAATTTTTGCAAACAGAATCAAATAACACATCAAAACAATCAATCACCATGATCAAATAGGCTTTCTCCCAGGAACACAGGAATGGCTCACTATATGGAAATCCATCAATATAATCCATTATATAAAAAAACCCAAAGAAAAAAACAGCACAAACATCTCATTAGATGCAGAAAAATCATGTGACAAAATTCAACACACCTTCATGTTAAAAGTCTTGGAAAGACCAGGAATTCAAAGCCCATAACTAAACATTATAAAAGCAATATACATAAAACCAGAAGCCAAAATCAAACTTAAGTGGAAGGAAACTTGAAGCAATCCCACTAAAATCAGAGATGAGACAAGGCTGCCACTCTCTCAGTATCAATTCAATATACTACTGGAAATTCTAGCCAGAGCAACTACACAAGAAAAGAATATCAAAGGGATACAAATTAGAAAGGAACTAGTCAAAATATCCCTATTTGCAGAGTGATATGATAGTATACTTAAGTGATCCAAGAATTCAACCAGAGAACTCTTTCGGCTAATAAACAACTTCAGCAATGTGACTGGATATAAATTTAACTCAAACAAATCAGTAGCCTTCTTTTACTCACAGGATAAACAGGCTGAGAAAGAAAGTAGGGAAGTGACACACTTCACAATAGTGACAAATAATATAAAACATCTCGGTATGACTCTAACAAAGGAAGTGAAAAATCTGTACAATAACTTCAAGCCTCCAAAAATGAATTTGAAGAAGACCTCAGAAGATGGAAAGAACTTCTGTGATCATGCATCTGCAGGGTTAACATAGTGAAACTGACCATTTTACCAAAAGCAATATGCAGATTGGATGCTATCCCCACCAAAATTCCAACTCAATTATTCACAGAGGTAGAAAGAGCAATTCTCAAATTCATTTGGAACAACAAATAACCCAGGATAGCAAAAACTATTCTGAACATAAAAGAACTTCTGGGGGAATTACAATCCCTGACCTCAATTTGTACTACAGAGCAATAGTGAAAAACAAAAACTGCATGGTATTGGTATAGAGCCATAGAGGTAGATCGATGAAATAAAATTGAAGACACAGAATTAAACTCACATACCTATGGTTACCTGCTCTTTGACAAAGAAGCCCAAACTCTCCAGGAGAAAAAACACAGCATATTCAACAAATAGTGCTGGCTCAAATGGCAGTTGGAATGTAGAGGAATGCAAATCGGATGATTCTTATCTCCTTGTACAAAGCCTAAGTCCACTTGGATCAAAGGCCTCAACATAAAACCAAATACACTTAAGCTATTAGAAGAGAATTTGGGAAAGAGCCTTGAACAGGTCAGCATAGCAAAAAAAAAAAAAAAAAAAAAAAAAACATTCCTGAAAGAATTCAAATGACCCAGGCTCTAAGATCAACTATTGACAAATGGGATCTCAGGAAGTTGAAAAGCTTCTGTAAAGCAAGGGACACTGTCATAAGTACAAAACTGCTATCTACTGATTTGGAAAAGATCTTTACAGATGTTCCATCTGGTAGAGAGCTAATATCCTATATATAAAGAACTCAAGAAGTTAGACTCCAGAGAACCAAATAACCAAAATTAAATATTGGGTACAAAGCTAAATAAAGAATTCTCATTGGATGAATCTTTAATGTCTGAGAACCACCTAAATAGTGTTAAACATCCTTAGTCATCAGGGAAATGCAAGTCAAAACTACACTGATATTCCACCTCATACAAGTCAGAATGGCTAAGATCAAAAACTCATGTGACAGCAGATGCTGGCAAGGATGTGGGGGAAGAGGAACTCTCCTCCATTGCTGGTAGGATTGCAAGCTGGTAAAACCATTCTGAAAATCAGTAGGGTGGTTCCTCAGAAAATTGGACATAGTACTGCCTGAGGACCTAGCTAAAACTCTTCTGGGCATATACCCAAAAGATGGTCCAACATATGGACACATGCTCCACTATGTTCATAGCAGCCATTTTCATAATAACTAGAAATAAGCAAGTTGTCCCTCAACAAAGGAATGGATACAAAAAATGTGGTATGTTTATGCAATGGAGTACTACACAGTTATTAAAAACAAGGATTTCATGAAATTTGAAGGTAAATGGATGGAACTAGAAAATATCATCTGGAATGAGGTAACCAAGTCCCAAAGAACAGATATGGCATGTACTCACTGATAATTAGATATTAGGAAAAAAAATCTCAGAAAACCCATGATACAACTTATAGACCATGTGAAGCTCAAGAAGAAGGAAGACCAAAGTGTGGATTCTTCAGTCCTACTTAGAATGGGGAACAAAATAATCATAGGCGGTAGAGGATGGGAGGGACTTTGGAGGAAGAGAGGAGGGGGATGGGAAACATGGGTCAGGATTAAGTGTGAGAGGAGCAATCGGGGATGGAGAACTGGTAGTAGCCACAAAAAAAAAAGTGCCATATGCCAGAAAAGCAAGAGGCTCCCAGGACCAAACAGAGATGAGATTAGCTGAAAACTCAAGAAAGGGGAGAGAGAACCTGTAGAGACCATATCCAGAGGTCAGGCAATGTCCCCAATTGAAGGATGGGGACACCCACCATCTCAAAAATTTTAACCCAGAATTGCTCCTATCTAAAAGGAAATACAGGGACAGAGAGTGGAGCAGATACTGAAGAAAAGACCATCCAGAGAGTGCCTCACCTGGGGGGATCCATGCAATATGCAGCCAACAAACCTAGACACTATTGTTGATGCCAAGAAGCCCTTGCTGACAGGATGCTGGTATAGATGTGCCCTGAGAGGCTATGTAGAGCCTGACCAGTAGTGATGCAGATGTTTGCAGCCAACAATTGGACTTAGTACAGGGACAACAATGGAGGAGTTAGGGGAAGGCTGAATGACTTGAAGTGGTTTGCAACCACAAAGGAAGAACAATAATATCAACAAACCAGAGCTCTCAGGATCTAAACCACCAACCACTGGGTACACATGGAGTGACCCATGGCTAGTCTTGTTTGGCATCAATGGGGGTGGAGGGGCTTGGTCCCATGAAGGCTCAATGCCCCACTATAGGTGAATGTGAGGGCAGGGAGGTGAGAGTGAGTTGGTGGGTGGGATTACAACCTCATAGAAGCTGGAGGACAAGGGGATGGGGTGGAAGTTTCTGAGGAGGGGAATCAGGAAAGGGGATAACATTGGATATGTAAATGTATAAAATATCCAATAAAAAGAGAAAAAGAAAATGTAAAAGCTTTTAAAAGTGGTTCTATAGACACACAGCCACATATTATGCAGATAGTGGTGTGTGTGTGTGTGTGTGTGTGTGTGTGTGTGTGTGTGTGTGTGTGTGTAATTTAGAGGTTTCCATCAGTTTCCTCCCCTCACAGGTCAGAGAACACCAGAGAAGAAATGCAGGGAAGGTTATAGAAATCAGAGTAGGAGAACACCAGGAGAACATGGTTTATCATTGTGGGGCAGTGAGCAGTTCTGACTTAACTGTGTTACTCCTCTGTCCTATGATTTCTTCTGATACTTCCACCCACCCAAAATTTTCACCACAAATGACACAATCATTCCAACACATCTATACTTATCCCAACATAGTAGACATTTATTCTAATGACATATTTATTTTAAAAAATCAGGAAAGGGGGAGATGTGGGGCAGTGAGCAGTTCTGACAGCTGGAGTCCAGTAGAGCAGAGCCACCTTGGAACCCCAGAGACCCACTGAGCGAAGTAATTTGCTCAGGAGGGATGGTAGGCATTCAGTGAATTGCTCCTGACACCAATGGCTCAGATTTCAGCCCAGACCCCTCACAGCTACCCCTGCAGGAGATGTGTCCTCTACCAGGCAGACACTGTCTCAAACTCCCAGCATTCTAGCTGGACCTTACACACAGTCATCTGACCACAAGCCAGGCATGCCACGCCCCATACAATAAAAGGGGTGGTTTGCCCCCTCCTCACTCTCTTATTATCTTACTCCTCTCTTACCCTTACCCTTCCTCTCTAACTCTTACCCTCTTGCTCTTTGTTCCCCTCTCTCTCCTCTCTGCTCCTTGTTCTCTTCTCTGGCTTTCTCCCTCTCCTTCTTTTCTCTCTCTCTCCTTCCTCTCCTTTCTTTCTCTCTACTCAAGCAGCATATTTCTCCTTCCTACAATAAAATAACTAATTCATACATTGCCTCATTTTTTAATTAAGGTGCTGTGCAGCAAACAGGCCAGCCACTGGGGAGAGAGAGAGACCTGGGCTTCAGCACCAGGCCCTCTGCCACCCGGGAGAGAGACAGCCTCAGCCAGGCAGGCGGGGCCGTAGCCCAGGCCCCCCTACATTTTGGGGATGACATATCATATCATATTATATCATATCATATCATATCATATCATATCATATCGTATCAAGTAAGCAAAGCTCACATAGGCTTACAAAACTGAAATGCCAAGACCTGGGTTGGCTGAATATAAAATTAACTCAATTCCACTGTGTTCATAGCATGCTTATTTATAATAGCCAGAAGCTAGAAAGAACCCAGATGTGCCTCAAAAGAGGAATGGATAAAAAAAATGTGGTACATTTATACAATGGGGTACTATTCCGCTATTAAAAGCAATGAGTTTATGAAATTCTTAGGCAAATGGATGGAACTAAAAAATATCATCCTGAGTGAGATAATGGTATGCACTCACTGAGAAGTGGATATATTAGTCCAGAAGCTCAGAATACCCAAGATACAATTCACAAACCAGATGAATAGCAAGGAAAAAGAAGACCAAGTGTGTATATTTCAGTCCTTCTTGAAGGGGGTCAAAATACCCATGGGAAGAGATACAATGTGGGAAGCAAAGATTGTAGGAAAAGACATCCAAAGTCTGCCCCACATGGTGATCCATCCCATATACAGTCACCAAACCCAGACACTATTGTGGATGCCAGCAACTGCTTGCTAACAGGAGCCTGATATAGCTGTCTCCTGAGAGGCTCTGCCAGTGTCTGACAAGTACAGAGGTGAATGCTCTCAGCCAACCATTGTACTGAGCACAGAGTTGCCAATGGAGAAGCTAGAGAAAGGACCCAAAGAGCTAAAGGGGTTTGCAGCCCCACGAGAAGAACAACAATATGAACCATCCAGTACCCTCAGAGCTCCCAGGGACTAAACTACCAAACAAAGAATACACATGGAGGGACTCATGGCTCCAACTGCATCTGTAGTAGAGGATGGCCTTGTCATTCATCAATGGGAGGAGATGCCCATGGTCCTGGCAAGGCTTCATGCCCCAGTGTAAGAGAATACGCAATCCATTCTTACCTACTTGTACAAAGCTCAAGCCCAAGTCAATCAAATGGGAAATGCAGGAGTGTGTGAATTGGTGTGCAGGAGGAGGAGGAAAGGGATAGGGTTTGTTGGAGGGGAAACAAGGAAAGGGGATAACATTTGAAATCTAAATAAAGAAAATATCTAATAAAAAAGAAAAGAAAAAGAAAAAGAAATGAAAGGGAGTATATCTGAGAGAGGGGACAGAGGAAGAGTGAATGATGTGTTGTATTATATGAAGTGTGTTATTATATGTGAGAAGAATCCTTTGAAAATCAATAAACCAAATTCATGGAGTGGATATCTGATAAAACAGTGCCTGTTACTTAACACTTTTGTAGCATCACCTCTGAAAAGGCAAGGGATAGCATTACTGATTCACTCAGGTCTCCTTCCCTTATTAAACTACTTGGTAAAATTCCCTTTTATAAATGTGAATACTATGCAGTGTGTCTTATTGTAGTGATACATTTTGTAATATTAACATCAAGCCGGGCGGTGGTGGCGCACGCCTTTAATCCCAGCACTTGGGAGGCAGAGGCAGGCG
>NW_022196911.1:69316645-69316994 GCF_008632895.1 Mastomys coucha | reverse complement strand
AAGGAGTTAGTTTGCCTTGAAAATAAAAAGTAAATAAGAAAAATAATCCAAATTCTATCAAAACATGATAGTAATAAAAAAACCTGAAATAGCTGTGGCTGTTGCTGAGAAGAGGCTGTTTTGCACATACTGTTACTGAGCCAGTGGGAGATGCCTTGGTCGAACGCACCTAAAACTGCTGGTGCACTTCTAACATTAGCAAAATAAGAAATTTTTTATTTTGTCTTTTATATCAGAGATGGGGACTTTCTTACTTAGAGACTTTGAGACACTGAAAACCCAAATATCATCCAGATAGATTTTTTTATATTTGTGATTAAAGGTTTTGTTTCTGTGTTTTGGGAAAAGA
>NW_022196911.1:69316480-69316635 GCF_008632895.1 Mastomys coucha | reverse complement strand
ATTTACATCTTCCAGAAATCTAGACTCCAGATAATCAAACAAAAATATATATCTTAATGATACTGAAAGTTTGTTTTGAGATTTATATATTACAGAATTATACACCCTTGGTGAATTTCCTCATCTAAACTGCCTGCTTGAACTCCTGATGTCCT
>NW_022196911.1:69316309-69316470 GCF_008632895.1 Mastomys coucha | reverse complement strand
CTGATCCAGTTAAGACACGGACATCAGAAGACTAATTCTGTTTTTCCTTTCCCCCTTTTTTATATCTCTACGCCCCCGTCCAGCTTGAAGAAGTTATGATGAGTTGTCTACCCGGTTCCCTGGGCTTTGGGGCTAGAGAAAGTTGTTTGTATGTTGTGTTT
>NW_022196911.1:69315826-69316299 GCF_008632895.1 Mastomys coucha | reverse complement strand
AAACTCAAAAAGTTTGCTTTACTATTTATATTTATAATAGTAATTAGTAAAAGTTAAGCCTTGGCTTATAAAACATTTACATCTTAAATTGGTATGCAAAAAATAAGTAAGAACTCTTAAATTGAGAATTTGTTATTAAGACTGGGTGTACAATGATATTCTTATTGATTATGAGGTATAGCTAACACAGTTCTGTTGTGCATACTTCAAAATCAAAAGATGAAGTTTTCTATATTCACTTAAGATTTCTAGTCTCAGTATTTCCCTAGTAGACAGGGCTTAGGCCTAATCCCTCTGTTACTATTATTATAGACACATCTGAGATGTTTAGACCTGTGAGTTTAAGGCCAAGTTAGCAAATTCATGGCTTTGAGTTTATTACTAGGGTGATTTGAAGAAAAGAATTGAGAGTAGTTCATAGACAATAGTCCAGATTACTTTACATAGATAGTTGGTTTTCAAAAACATCAGAA
>NW_022196911.1:69315225-69315462 GCF_008632895.1 Mastomys coucha | reverse complement strand
GGCAAGACAGCCACTAGGCAAAAGTTGCCTCTTCATCTGCAGGATCACAGAATGGCATAGGAACCAAGAGACCAAGAGAGTTGACTGACCTGGACTCTTGGGGCTCTCACAGACTGACCAAACAGCATCCATGGGCTATATCTAGGCCCCCTGCACATGTGTAGCAAACGTGCAGCTCAGTCTTCATATAGGTCCTGAACAACTGGTGTAAGGTATCTAAAAATATGTTGACTCTCT
>NW_022196911.1:69314953-69315215 GCF_008632895.1 Mastomys coucha | reverse complement strand
TTCTTCTACCAGAACTTCCATGTCTGTCCCCAGTGGGAGAGGATGAGCCTAGCCTGTCAGGGACTTTATGTGCCAGGGTAGAGGAATACCTGGGGAGATGATCTGCCCTCTCTTAGTAGAAGAAGATTGCAGATGGGAGAAATGCTTGTGGGAATGGATGACCAGGAGGGTGGTGGGATCTTTAGGAAATTAAAGTGAGCTTTAAAAATGAGGATAATAATAAAATAATTATATTATTTTATTATATAATTAATAATATAAT
>NW_022196911.1:69314190-69314829 GCF_008632895.1 Mastomys coucha | reverse complement strand
TTTTATCTGTCTACTTGGCCTGGTCCTACATTGGTTTTGTACAAATTTGGCAATTTGGTTAACATTTACCCCAGTGCACATTGATTAAATCAAATTACCTGGCATATTGTGATAGTCTTCATACACACTCTGAAGGCATTAACAGAAGAATGTGACATTTCCCAAGGAAAGAACTCTCCTGTGGAATGCTGAGTGCCTTCAGTTTCAAGCATGTGGTTCCAGGAATGCTTTGGGCAGCAGCTCATATGCAGAATTCAGACTCTCTCTCTTTCTCTCTCTCTCTGTATCTCTGTCTCTGTCTCTGTCTCTCTCTCTGTCTCTCTATTTCTCTCTCTGCCTCTCTCTCTCTCTTTCTCTCTTCTGTATGCATACTAATGTATACATATGGTGACACTGTTTTTAATTTCTTTGATATTCTGACTGAAAGAGTTAAATTTAAGACTTGTGCTGGCTAAATGAGAACACTGCAGGATTGAGGAAGACACAGTGGACCAAGGTCGAATATGTCCAAAAAATTCTGGGCAGAAGCAAGCAGGCTGTTAGACATCCTGAGAACTAGCAGGTCAAAAAGACATAAATTATAAAGGTAGAAAAAAAGCATGCAAGGACATGTCTGGGCAGACACTGAGTAGTGGGCCA
>NW_022196911.1:69313067-69314078 GCF_008632895.1 Mastomys coucha | reverse complement strand
ATATAAACCCCTAACCCCTGAGCCTTGTGGTCAATTCCTTGTCTCCTGTGTGAGATTGGGGGTCGAACAGGAGCTCCGAAAATTAAACTGCCTCATGTATTTACATCAAGATGGTCAATCATGATTCCTTGGGTGCACGTCCTCCTGAGACTTGAATGGGGGTCTCCATATGGGAGTCTTTCACTGACTTCAGTAAATGCCATTGCACTTTAAATTGACAAATGGAATATTAAAAGTTGCAGGAAGATTGATTTCTGACGTCTTTCATCTAAAACGTGTAATTCATCTGCATTAATAATTTTCGCCTTCAACTTATCTTTTGGTATTAAGGGGGAATATTCACTGAAAACTCACATGTTGTTAGAGTTTGGTTCCTAGTTTCTGAGAAGAACCAATCTCAGGTGTGAAGTGTGACTAGGAATCTCAGATGAGAAAGTTCATGTGCAATAGTGCATGGAGGGGACAACAGCCTCATGTCTCCCATGAAAGTGCAAGCTTCTCAACTACAGTTAAGCTAAGAATCACCTAGCTTGGTGATTAAAGTCATTAAACTTTAATATGTATGATATCAACAGTGTATTTTATTCAAGTACTGTTTTTTCATTCTATTCTGATTTTATATTTTTAATTAACAGCCATAGAAAATCAGTTAAATTAACTGAATTACATTTTAATTTACAGGTCTTCAGATCTTTGAAAATGACTGAAGACCAATTCCTGAGATAAAGCCCATACAAAATTCTTGAAATCTCTTGGTCGGGTGGTGGTAGTGGTCGCCTTTAATCCCAGCACTAGGGAAGCAGAGGCAGGCAGATTTCTGAGTTCAATCCCAGCCTGGTCTGCAGATTGAGTTCCAGGACAGCCAGGACTACACAGAAAACCCTGTCTTAAAAAAACAAAACAAAACAAAACAAAAACAGAAACAAAACAAAATTCTTGAAATCTCTTCCAATGATTTCAAACTAAAACTGAGGTTAATAATTAATGTATCAAACTATTTGGATGACAGAG
>NW_022196911.1:69312468-69313057 GCF_008632895.1 Mastomys coucha | reverse complement strand
ACTAAAGGGATTGAATCTGATAAGAAAATAGTGTGCAGTGATATCACTTAGTATTATTATTAAAAAATGCATATATATGGAGGGTATAAAAACTTGGAAGGCAGAAAGTTATAGAATAGAAAAATTCTGACATCTAAAATTCTATACTGCAGAATATACAATCTGGAAACACTATACTTTGTCTTAAAAGTACTTTAAATCAGGTAGTAATAATCCCTTTCTTATTGTTGTGTTCATTATTATTACTTGTTAAGTGATTTTTCTCAATATCATAATATTTCAGCACAAGAATGTATCAAGAGTAGGAGTTTACTTCTTTAGAGCTTAAGGTTTGTTTACTGTACTTCTGGTATCTGAACAAACTGTGAAATAGTGCCCTACTTAAGAGGTTGTTTATTTTTTTCTGTACAAGTTTACAAATATCTGAATTACTGCTGTTGTATATGATTGATTGCTCCTGTCAGGTCTTCTATAACGATAGTAATAACATTTAGGTATTATTATTATGTAATTATGTATTATGTAATTAGTAGAGTTTAAAATCTTGGCTCTTACTGTGGTACATGCCCAAAATAAGAACAATTTTTAG
>NW_022196911.1:69311994-69312274 GCF_008632895.1 Mastomys coucha | reverse complement strand
AGACTTCCTTCTATGGTCAAAACTATTTGACTTGAGTAAGTGACTTTATTCTCAGCCCACATAGAACAGGATACATTCATTTAATAAATGATGTGTGTATTAAGATAGTCTACCCATAAAGTCATTCACCAACTGTTTCAAGGAACAATGAATGGCTCTGCTTGGAGGGTGGCACAGACATTAGGTGTGGGTAAGAATCTGGTTCATTGGCTGTGCTAATTTGGAAAAGCATTCATCTCAGAGAAAGAGTAACTTAGAAAGTCCTCTTCTTCAAACTTGA
>NW_022196911.1:69311641-69311984 GCF_008632895.1 Mastomys coucha | reverse complement strand
GAGTTACAAATGTCAAGCAAAGCATTCAGTCTCAGTCTTTGTTGTTCTCTTTCCTACAAGCCATCTCCCAATTTAATTGTCTTTTGGCTCCTTTGTGTATATAAATACTTTTGAAATATATAAGCTGTTCTTAGAACCATAGTACAGTGTAACAACATGAAATAAGCAATACTACAAATAGAGAGGCTGAGATAGGAGAAGCAAGATTCAAGACCCTTAGGTTGTACTCAGAAAGATACTGTCACAAAGAAGCTGAAAGTATATATGGATTATAATATTGGGTCTATTTCTGCAAGTACCAAATTAGAGAGACCATTGGATGACAATCAACAAATTTCTAATT
>NW_022196911.1:69311101-69311630 GCF_008632895.1 Mastomys coucha | reverse complement strand
CATATTTTTGGATTTCAATCAATTAGGATATATTGGCAATATTAATTTTCATATTAAGGTATTAAAAAAAGGTAATTGTCACTTCCTGTTGTTTTTGTTGGAATTAGATTTGTGTGGATTTGTTGAAGGATTACTTTCTTGACTTTTCTAGGGTGTAGTTTTGCTCCTTATGTTGATGTTTCCATCTAATATCTTTTGTAGTGCTGGATTTGTGGAAAGATATTGTGTAAATTTTGTTTTGTCATGGAATTTCTTGTTCTCCATGTATGGTAATTGAGAGTTTTGCTGGGTATAGTAGCCTGGGCTCACATTTTTGTTCTTCTAGGGTCTGTATGACATCTGCCCTGGATCTTCTAGCTTTCATAGAGTGTCTGGTGAGAAGTCTGGTGTAATTCTGATAGGCCTGCCTTTATATGTTACTTGCATTTTTCCCTTACTGCTTTTAAAATTCTTTCCTTGTTTAGTGCATTTGTTGTTTTTATTAGTATGTGACAGGAAGAATTTCTTTTCTGGTCCAGTCTATTTGGAG
>NW_022196911.1:69310972-69311091 GCF_008632895.1 Mastomys coucha | reverse complement strand
TTCTTGTATGTTCCTGGGCATCTCTTTCTTCAGGTTGGGAAGTCTTCTATAATTTTGTTGAAGATATTTACTGGCCCATGATATTGGGAGTCTTCACTCTCTTCTATACCAATTATCCT
>NW_022196911.1:69310830-69310962 GCF_008632895.1 Mastomys coucha | reverse complement strand
CTTCTCATTGCATCCTGGATTTCCTGGATGTTTTGGATTAGGAGTTTTTGCTTTTTGCATTTTCTTTGACAATTGTTTCAATGTTTTCTATGGTGTCTTCTACCCCTGAGATTCTCTCTTCTATCTCTTGTA
>NW_022196911.1:69310490-69310726 GCF_008632895.1 Mastomys coucha | reverse complement strand
CATTTTTAGATTCTGGATGGTTTTGCTCATTTCCTTCACCTGTTTAATTGTGTTTTCCTGTAGTTCTTAAGGGATTTTTGGTTTTCCTCTTTAAGAACTTGTAGCTCTTTACCTGTGTTCTCCTGTATTTCTATGAGTGTGCTATTTATTTTTTTCTTAAAGTCCTGGATCATCATCATGATAAGTTATTTTAGATCTGAATCTTGCTTTTCTGGTGTGATGGTGTGTCCAGGACT
>NW_022196911.1:69309548-69310392 GCF_008632895.1 Mastomys coucha | reverse complement strand
TTTACATTTGCCCCCCTGCCATCTGATTATCTAGTGCTACCTGCCCTTGGTAAATCTGACTAGAGCCTGTCCTTACTGTGATCCTGGTTGTGTAAGAACACCTCAGAGTCAAGCTGTCTCTGTGATCCTGTGATTCTGGGATCCTGTGAGCCTGGGCTTGTTAGAGCACCTAGGAATGCAGCAGCTTCCTCTGGGTGATATGGGACTGGCTGCAGAGCTTGCACCCAAGGTCCACTCAGGGCACTAGCCCAGAGAGACCAGAGGGATTAATGGACTTTCTAAGTGTCCACAAAGATTTGACTGTAGAAAGATGTATGGGTTAGCAGTAAATTGTTCTAGAGCAACATGGTTTCAATTTTAAACTCTGCCAGATTCCATCTCTCTACAATCAAAATCCAAGCAATTCGTTGTTTTGGGGAATCTTCAAGACAGATTTTTCTTTCATCTAAATTCAGATGATATAAGAGAAATCAAGATTTTAATGGAGTAAACTTTCTATTAAATGTGTGTGCTGAAAAAACTTTGAATGTATTATTCAGTGTGGTTTTTGTTTTGTTTTGTATTTTGTATTTTGTTTTTGTTTTTTGACTTGACCTTTTAAAGCAAACACAAGTGTTGTTTCAAAAATTACCCTGTATAGGACATTCTGCCTTAAAGAGCCAACTTTTATGGGTCAACATCTTGTCAAGTTGACATGAAAGAAACAGCTCATTTTTCTAACACTATTCAATATCACACTGTGGTTTCTTAATGTCCTGTGTAAGATTCATCCAGATTCCTTTTCTTTGTTGCTCCAAATTTTGCTTCAAATATCTTTGAAGTCATTGTTCTTTTTTTTTTTTTT
>NW_022196911.1:69309031-69309538 GCF_008632895.1 Mastomys coucha | reverse complement strand
ATATCTTTATAGCCTGCAAAGTCCAGGAACTACCACAGTCTCTCTCGAGTCCACCTTTCTTGAAGTCTACGTGAAGCAGCTCTGGTGTGTTGATGGGCAGCTGGGCATAGACACCTTAGTTGTGTTGCGAAGTAATAGCTCCCAAGCTAGGAGCCCTTTTAATAGCTTTGCCTTCAATAGGTCTTTTCATGTTAGAAACTCTGAGATTGAGCTTGTAGGGAAAACTTCGGGACTGAGCGAATTTTGATTGTTTTTAGACTCCAGGAATGAGTCTGCTTAATATAAAAACTTAAAAGATTAAACATAACAATAACTAGAAGATGTCTCGGGCACATTAGCTGCAAATTAGCAACACTTAGGCCCAAGGTTTGGCCTCTAGGTATAGTCAAACCAATGTTGACTCTTAGAAAAAGGTGGAGTCCAATCTCAGACAAAGCATACTTTGCTGGCCAGTAAAAATGTTCAGCCAATATTCTTGGCACAAAAACATGTCTATAAAAGATTTTG
>NW_022196911.1:69308878-69309013 GCF_008632895.1 Mastomys coucha | reverse complement strand
TGTATCAACACCAAAGGAGCCCCTTCCCCAGATCAAGGTGGGGTTAAGAAAATAAGGTGTTAGTAAGTAGAGTGACACGCCATTATATTATGGATTTTTCAAAACAAGCGAAAGGCAACATGCCTTTAAACATAA
>NW_022196911.1:69308402-69308868 GCF_008632895.1 Mastomys coucha | reverse complement strand
AAGCATGCCTTAAAAGAGGCAAAAAATGAAATGTTATTTAACAAAATCAAAAAAGCAAAACATGCCTTTTAACACAAGCAAAAAATAAGAGCCAAAGATGCTCCCGGGTGGAATGCATATTCCCCCTCCTTTTAATATACAAATATAAAATTCTCAAAGTGCGAGGTGTACATTAAGTAAATGTTGTCCTTGAGAATTATAAATTATTGACAACCTGTCAGTTCCATAAGGAACATTAAATATAGAGAAAAGAAAAAAAGTATAACCAAAAACCAATTAATATATCATTTATGTTTAAGCAATAATTACTCGAAAGCCTGAGAAGAAATAGTCACATGTGTATATTTTAATATTAATTTTGAGATCAAAATTATCTACCATAAGTAATATGTATGCATATATGAGCGCCATATATGTAAGAAAAGGCTTAATTTTAATACTTGAATAATAGACACTAGAACTCATA
>NW_022196911.1:69307944-69308348 GCF_008632895.1 Mastomys coucha | reverse complement strand
TTTTTAGCAACCACATGGTGGCTCACAAGCACCTACAATGAAACCAGATACCCTCTTCTGGTGCATCTGAAGACAGCCAGTTAATCACCCTGGAGTGAGCAGGAATAGCAAAGACCCTGAGTTTAATATTTATCAGACACACACACATGATAGCTAATGGCTATCTGCACACCTACAGTGGACTTATACACACATAAAATAAGGTATGTGTCTTATATATGAAAACTTCTATAAAAAAGGCTAAAGAGGTGATATATAGTAAAAATTAAGACAATCTGTTTACTCAGGGACATGCAAATCAAAACAACCCTGAGATTCCACCTCACACCAGTCAGAATGTCTAGGATAAAAGACTCAGGTGACAGCAGATGCTGGAGAGGTTGTGGAGAAAGAGGAACATTACT
>NW_022196911.1:69307817-69307934 GCF_008632895.1 Mastomys coucha | reverse complement strand
ATACCACTCCTGGGCATATACCCAAAAGATACTGCAACATGTAATAAGGACACGTGCTCCACCGTATTCATAGCAGCCTTATTTATAATAGCCAGAACCTGGAAAGAACCCAGATGT
>NW_022196911.1:69307686-69307807 GCF_008632895.1 Mastomys coucha | reverse complement strand
ACAGAAATTGTGGTACATCTACGCAATGGAGTACTACTCAGCTATTAAAACAATACATTTATGAAATTCTAAGGTAAAGGAGGGATCTGGAGAATATCATCCTGATTGAGGTAACCCAATC
>NW_022196911.1:69304439-69306183 GCF_008632895.1 Mastomys coucha | reverse complement strand
AACAACAAAAAAGAAATATGATGCCTCTATCTTGTGCAGGACATGTAGAGTATGCTCTTTAATCTAGTAAATATTTTTAAGTGTTAGAGACACATTTGTTTTAGTTAACCTACTCTTAATCAAAATCTCTGAAATTCTTGTGTTTTACATACCTTTCAGAAGTTTTCCAGCTTGTTTTAATTATGGTTTTTCCCTTCTCTTTCCAATATCTTGAAAAAAAGAAAAAAATGTATCTTGTAATGAACTGAGCAGAAATGTTTTATAGGCTTTTTGATCTATACAACTATATAATTGGCTACTTTAGCATTTGTTTTACTATATAATTGATAAATGGTGATGTGTATTGATGTTAGTTCAGCCACATATTTATACTGTATGGGAATGTGTGCTTATAATACTGTGCGAGAAATAGCTTGTCAGTGTTCACAGCTTATAATAATTAATGTGAGAGCTTCAGCATCTAAATAAATGATGAAATACAGAAAGATTCAAAGGCCTTAATGGACACAGAAATGCAAATTAAAACAACTCTGAGATTGCATCTTATACCAATCAGTATGGCTAAGATCAAAAACTCAAGTGATAGCGTATTAGAATATGATGACGAGAATTTGGAGCAAGGGGAAGAATCCTCCACTGCTGTTGGCATTCCAAACTTGTACAACTACTGTGGAGTTCACTTTGTCGTTTCAAAGAAAACTTGTAATAGTTCTACATGAAGACTCAGCTATATCTCTCCTGAGCATATACCAAAAAGATGTCCTACTATACCACTGGGATACCTGCTCACCTACATTCATAGTAACTTTATCCATAATCATTAGAAACTGGAAATAAACTACATGTTCCTCAACTGAAGAATGGATAAGGAAAATATGGTACATCTACACAATAGAATACTATTCAACTATGAAAAACAAGACATCATGCATTTTTCAGGCAAATAGATGTAATTTGAAGTTATCATACTGAGTGAGTTATCCAAGACCCACAAAAACATGCATGGTGTGTACACACTGATAACTGGATATTAGCCATAAAATAAAAGCTAACCATGCTCCATTCCACAGACCCACAGAAGTTAAACCAGAAGGAAGATTCAAGCGAGAACATTTGAATCTCAGAAGGGGGAAGAAGGTAGCTATATGAGGGAGATAGTGGGAGTGAACTGGGTAAGAGAGGGGATGGGGAGTGGATGAGTTATCATTTGGGATCAGGTTTGAGGAGGGATAGGAGATAGAGTCAGATGGCCATGAGAATGAATGGAAATCTGCAAATGTCTGGGTTAAGATGTGGAAGTCATTTGAACGATGCCCCAAAGACATTGGAATAGGGAAAGTAACCAAGAATCCACTGAAGTTTTCTTAGATGTGACACAGCACTGGGGATATGGAACCTGAAGATATGTCCACCTCCTGTTTCCAGGTTGGAACTCTTCTGGAGCGATGTTGACACCATTCCATCCACAAAATTTTCAACACTAAATTTATTCAAGAATAAGGCATAGAGTAGATTGAGTGAATGTCCAAGCAAAACCTATTAATGGAACTCTGTTAAGCTTGCTGACAGGAGCCTAGTAAGGCTGTCCTCTGAGAGGCTCCCCCATATACCTGACTCAGACTGCTGCAGAGACCCACAGCCCAACAGTGGATAGAGCTTGGGGACTCTTATAAAAGAGTTGAGGGCCCCGAATGGGATAGTAACTTCACAGGAAGACTAAGAGAGTTGACTGACCTGGACTATT
>NW_022196911.1:69303966-69304376 GCF_008632895.1 Mastomys coucha | reverse complement strand
AGCAAATGTGCAGCTCAGTCTTCATATATGTCCTGAACAACTGGTGTAAGGTATCTAAAAATTTGTTGACTGTCTGTGGCATATGTTCTTCTACCAGGGCTTCCATGTCTGTCCCAAGTGGGAGAGGATGAACCTAGCCTGGCAGAGACTTTATGTGCCAGGGTAGAGGGATATCTGGTGAGTTGCTCTGCCCTATCTCGTAGTAGAAGAAGATAGCAGATATGGGAAAATGCTTGTGGGAATGGGTGACCAGGAGGGTGGTGGGATCTTTAGGAAAGTAAAGGAGTTTTAAAAATTGGGATAATTATTTTATTTTATATATATGCTGTATCAATTGAAATAATATGGTAGCAATTTTAGTAACTGTGGGAATATTTCTACCCTTGGTTTTGTTTTGTTTTGTTTTGTTT
>NW_022196911.1:69302961-69303275 GCF_008632895.1 Mastomys coucha | reverse complement strand
ACCAACAAATTGGGAAAAGATCTTTACCAGCCCTATATCTGATAGAGGGCTAATATCCAAGGTATACCCTTGGTTTTTTAAAAGAGCTCCTTCCCCAATATCCATGTTCCAAGTGCTCATTTATTTTATCTGTCTACTTGGCCTGGTCCTACATTGTTTTTATACCAATTTGGCAATTTGGCTAACATTTACCACAGTACACATTGAGTGAATCAAACTACCTGGCATAATGTGATAGTCTTCATACACACTCTGAAGGCACTAACAGGAAAGTGTGAAATATCCCAAGGAAAGAACTCTGCTGTGGAATGCTG
>NW_022196911.1:69302858-69302951 GCF_008632895.1 Mastomys coucha | reverse complement strand
GTTTCAAGCATGTGGTTCCAGGAATGCCTTGGGCAGCAGCTAATATGCACAATTCAGACTCTCTCTCTCTCTCTCTCTCTCTCTCTCTCTCTC
>NW_022196911.1:69302202-69302848 GCF_008632895.1 Mastomys coucha | reverse complement strand
TCTCTCTCTCTCTCTCTCTCTCTCTCTCTCTCTCGTATGCACACTAATATACATATATGGTAGCACTGCTTTCAATTTCTGTGATATACTGATTTCAGTAAATGCCATTGCACTTTAAATTTCACAAATGGAATATTAAAAGTTGCAGGAAGATTAACTTCTGACATCTTTATATCTAAAATGTGTAATTCACCTGCATTAATAATTTTCACCCTCAACTTATCTTTTGGTATTAAGGGGAATATACACTGAGAACTTACATATAATTTGATTTTTGTTCCTATTCTCTGAGAATAACCAATCTCAGGTGTGAAGTGTGACTAGGAATTTCAGATGACAAAGTTCATGTGCAATGGTGCATGGAGGCAACAACAGCCTCATGTCTCCCAGAATCATGAAAGTGCAAGCTTCTCAACTAGAGTTAACCTAAGAATCACCTAGCTTGGTGATTAAAATCATTAAGCTTTAATATGTCTGATATCAACAGTGTATTTTATTCAAATACTGGTTTTTCATTCTATTCAGATTTTATATTTTAATTAACAGCCATAGAAAATCAGTTAAATGGACTGAATTACATTTTAATTTACAGGTCTTTAGATCTTTCAAAATGACTGAAGAGCAATTCCTGAGATAAAGCCCATAC
>NW_022196911.1:69302107-69302192 GCF_008632895.1 Mastomys coucha | reverse complement strand
AAATCTCTTGGCAGAGCTGTGGTAGTGCTCACCTTTAATCCCAGCACTTGGGAGGTAGAGGCAGGTGGATTTCTGCATTCAAGGA
>NW_022196911.1:69301958-69302097 GCF_008632895.1 Mastomys coucha | reverse complement strand
ACTATACAGAGAAACCCTGTCTCAAAACAAAACAAAACAAAACAAAACAACAACAACAAAAAAAAGAAAACAAAATTCTTGAAATCTCTTGCAATGGTATCAAAATAAAACAGAGGTTAGTAATTAGTATATCAAACTA
>NW_022196911.1:69296721-69296971 GCF_008632895.1 Mastomys coucha | reverse complement strand
ACCTCCCAAGATAATTGTCTATGTCTCCCTTGGGTATATAAATACTTTTGAAATATATAAGCTGTTCTAAGAACCATAGTACAGTGTAACAAAATGAAATAAACAATACTACTAATAGTGAGGCTGAGAAAGGAGAAGCAAGTTTACAAGAACCTTAAGGTGTACACAGCAAGATACTGTAACAAACAAGTTGAAAGTATATATGTCTTGTACAATATTGGACCTATTTCTCCAATTACCAAATTACAGA
>NW_022196911.1:69296547-69296711 GCF_008632895.1 Mastomys coucha | reverse complement strand
TGACAATCAACAAATTTCTAATTCCTCATATTTTTGGATTTCAATCCAGTAGGATATGCTGGTAATATTAATGTTCACATTAAGATATTAAAGAAGGTGATTGTCACTTCCTGTTGTTTTTGTTGTAAGAGGTGGAATTAGGTTTGTGTGGATTTGTTGAAAGA
>NW_022196911.1:69296102-69296381 GCF_008632895.1 Mastomys coucha | reverse complement strand
CTCCACCTATGGTAATTGAGAGTTTTGCTGGGTATAGTAGCCTGGGCTGGTATTTGTGTTCTTGTAGGATCTGTATGACATCTGCCCAAGATCTTCTAGGTGAGATGTCTGGAGTAATTCTGACAGGCCTGCCTTTATATGTTACTTGCCTCTTTTGCCTTACTGCATTTAAAATTCTTTCTTTGTTTAGTGCATTTGGTGTTTTTATTGTTATGTTACAGGAGGAATTTTTACTCTGGTCCAGGCTATTTGGAGTACTGTAGGCTTCTTTTATGTTTA
>NW_022196911.1:69295844-69296053 GCF_008632895.1 Mastomys coucha | reverse complement strand
TTTTGCATTTTCTTTGACTGTTGTGTCAATGTTTTCTATGGTATCTTCTGCCCCTGAGATTCTCTTTTTTATCTCTTGTATTCTGCTGGTAATGTTTGCATCTATGACTCCTGATTTCGTTCCTAGGTTTTGTATCTCCAAGGTTGTCTCTCTTTCTGGTTTCTTTATTGTTTCTATTTCCATTTTTAGATTCTGGATGGTTTTGCTCA
>NW_022196911.1:69294604-69294798 GCF_008632895.1 Mastomys coucha | reverse complement strand
ACTTGGTCTTTTAAAACAAACACAAGTGTGGTTTCTAAAATTATCCTGTATAGGACATTCTGCCTTAAAGAGCCAACTTGTCTGACTCATCATCTTGTTAAGTTGACATGAAAGAAACCAGAACACTTTTCTAACACTATTCAGTACCACACTGTGATCTCTTAATGTCCTATCTAAGATACATCCAGATTCCT
>NW_022196911.1:69294433-69294591 GCF_008632895.1 Mastomys coucha | reverse complement strand
CTTTGTTGCTTCAAATATGGCTTCAAATATCTTTGAAATTATTGTTTTTTGTTTCTGTTTTTGTGGACATTTGTGATAACATCCCTAGAATATCCTCATGTAAATTTACAGGAAATATTACATAATTGAAGCATTACCAGACTATGTCTTGGATTAGC
>NW_022196911.1:69293823-69294418 GCF_008632895.1 Mastomys coucha | reverse complement strand
CAAGTGTATGATTCTATGGACTAACTATTACTCTTCTTATTACCCTTCCCTGGTAAAAATAATTTCCTGACATTAAAATGATGGAGTTTTTGATGGGTAGTTTTCTGATTATTTATTTGTTGACTCATATTCTCTGATTTACACAATTCATTCTTTCTCTCCCTCCCCCATCTCTCTCCCTCCCCCCTCTGTCTCTCAGTCTGTGTGTCTCTCTGTCTATCTCTGTCTCTTTGTCACTCTGTCTCTCTGTCTCTCTATCTCTGTCTCTGTCTCTGTCTCTGTCTCTTTCTCTCTCTCTCTGTGTATATGTGTGTGAGTACATTCATGCTCTAGGTAAGGTCAGGAAACTACTACTGGCACGAGTAAGGTTTCTTCTTATATGAAATGTGTTTGCTCCTTGGGTCCTTTCTCTAGCTCCTTCATTGAGGACCCTGTGCTCAATGTCCAATGGATGGATGTGAGCCTATACTTCTGTATTAATCAGGCACTGTCAGAACCTCTCAGGAGACAGATATATCAGGCTCCTGTCAGCCAGCACTTGCTGATATCCACAATAGTGTCTATTTGATTATTGAATATGGAAGGATTCCCAGGT
>NW_022196911.1:69293643-69293813 GCF_008632895.1 Mastomys coucha | reverse complement strand
CTGGATTGTCCTTCCTTCAGTTTCTGCTCCACAGTTTGTCTCTGCAACTCCTTCCATGGGTATTTTGTTCCCCCTTTTAATAAGGAATGAAGTATACACATGTTGGTCTTCCTTCTTCTTGAGTTCCTTGTGGTTTGTGGGTTGTTCTTCCTGTATTCCAACCTTCTGGG
>NW_022196911.1:69291883-69292157 GCF_008632895.1 Mastomys coucha | reverse complement strand
AATTTCCTTCTTCAGAGACTTGAAGTTCTTGCCAAAGAGATCTTTTACTTGCTTAGTTAGAGTTACACTGAGGTATTTTATAATATTTATGAAGGGTGTTGTTTCCCTAATTTCTTTCTCTGCCTGTTTATCCTTTGTTTTAGGAAGGCCCCTCATTTGCTTGAGTTAATTTCATATCCAACTACTTGGCTGAAGTTGTTTATCAGGTTTAGGAGCTCTCTGGTGGAAATTTTGGGTTCACTTAAGTATACTATCCTATCATCAGCAAATAGTG
>NW_022196911.1:69291716-69291873 GCF_008632895.1 Mastomys coucha | reverse complement strand
TTCTTCCTTTCCAATTCATATCCCTTTGATCTCCTTTGTGTTACCTAATTGCTCTGACTAGGATTTCAAGTACAATATTGAATAGTTAGAGATAGAGTGGGCAGCCTTGTCTAGTCCCTGATTTTAGTGGGATTGCTTCAAGTTTCTCTCCATTTAG
>NW_022196911.1:69291447-69291644 GCF_008632895.1 Mastomys coucha | reverse complement strand
TGAGCCTTGAATATCTGATCTTTCCAAGACTTTTATCATGAAGGGATGTTGGATTTTGTCAAATGCTTCCTCAGCATCAAGTAAGATGATCATATGGTTTTTGTCCTTGAGTTTGTTTATGTAGTGAACACGTTGATGGATTTCCGTATATTGAACCATCCCTGCATCCCTGGGATGAAGCCTACTTGATCATGGTG
>NW_022196911.1:69291182-69291339 GCF_008632895.1 Mastomys coucha | reverse complement strand
ATTTAACAGATATCTATAGAACTTTTTATCCTAAAACAAAAGGACATACCTTCTTCTCAGCACCTCATCGTACCTTCTCCAAAATTGACCATATAATTGGTCACAAATCAAGCCTCAACAGATACAAGATTGAAATAATTCCTTGTATCCTATCACA
>NW_022196911.1:69290178-69291172 GCF_008632895.1 Mastomys coucha | reverse complement strand
CTAAGGCTGCTCCTCAATAACAACATAAACAAGAGAATACCCACATACACATGGAAGCTTAACAAGACTCTACACAATGATTACTTGGTAAAGGAAGGAATAAACAAAGTTATATTTACATAATTAAAATGGTTATCTCTCACTAATTGCTGTCCAGGCATTATCATCCATTTCTTCAAATAGTTAGGGGAACAAAATACCAAATCTTTATATCCTTCTACATCATCTTTTAATTCTCTAATCTTTGTTTTCTCATCCTAGCAATTCCATACCTTCTTGTACTGTCCTTTTATTACTTATTTATTCCTAAATCAATTATAAATTCCTATTTTCCAATCCTTGACTTTTATTTTTAGACCACTTTACCTCTCTATCATTGATGCTCACACTTTCACCCTGGCTAATAAATGCAGTAGTCATGGGAGTAGAGGGTACAAGTATTTCTTCATGATTCCAAATTCCAGGCCAAGTCTGGCAATAAACTATTTCTACCAAGGACCATGTAGGCTTTTATGGACTTTGTGGTTGTCATCAATATCTTTTCCTATGGACCTAAAGGACAAACAGAATGACCTGTTCCTTGTTCTCCAAAATCTCATGACCATTTCTATTCCTCATTCCTGAAAACCACATCTGTTTCAATTATTATTGTGTGATTAGCTATGAGTAATGAGTGGAAGAATATTCCCCAGAAGGAAAGAGTGGAAGTAGAGTAGTAAAGAATGCAGTTCAGCTTCAGGGCAACAGCAACCATCAGCATACATGGGGATCATGGAGATCAATGGCCTGACAATGCTCAAGAGGCAGGAATTGGGTCACACCTCCCCTTATACAGTCACACACGACTTGGCAAAATCCCAGATATCCTGGATATTTTGTGTTAGAAAGTTTTCAGATTTAATATTTTACTATTTGATGTATCATCACATGTGAGAGACCAAATCTTTTAGACTCAGACTCCATTTTAGAGAACCTGACCTATGGGTAAACTCAA
>NW_022196911.1:69289914-69290168 GCF_008632895.1 Mastomys coucha | reverse complement strand
AGGCCAGCCCCTAGCACCAGTTTCCTGGTTACTCCCCAATAAAACTTGTGCCTGGCATCAGTTTCCAGGTTATCCCCCAACAAATCTGCAATCCCCCCAACCCCAGTCTGCAAGACTACCCCTGAATATTCACTTCCTAACAACCACCAATCATGAGAAAAGCATTTTTTTGCTTGGCGTCTGGCACCAGTTACAGTCCATAATGACTCCCCAATCTGATGTGTACCAGGCTAGTTACCCACTTTTTTTTTTTT
>NW_022196911.1:69289637-69289878 GCF_008632895.1 Mastomys coucha | reverse complement strand
CTGAAAAAATATCAAAAACAAAACAAAAAGTAAACCCTGTTTCCTTCCCCCTCCCCCTGCTCACCACCTACTCTCTCCCACTTCTTGCCTCTATAAATGCTTGCCTAGAACTAGGCTCAGTGCTCTTCCTTCCCACTGTGTTAGGATTTGCAGGGAGCCCAAACTTGAGCTTTAATAAAGAGATCCTAGAGCGATTGCATTGGAATCAGCTCCTTGGTGGCCTTTCGGGTTTCACGAGTAT
>NW_022196911.1:69287342-69289605 GCF_008632895.1 Mastomys coucha | reverse complement strand
AATACTAAACCAATGTGTTTGTATTTCAGAGTGTCTGCTTAACAGATCCATACAGTTTAAAAAATAGTACGTTGTGTCATCCTTATGCTGCAAGCATAGATTAGAGTTTTTCCATCTGCCTTTGTTGTGACATAAATCTAAATAGTCTTAAGTGCAGTATATTTTTTCCTTAGACAAAATTATTTGCAGTATAATTTGTGTTAATTTAAAAGTACACAATAAGATTTGAAATCTCTCTGTGAAGTTGAACTCCATCTTGCCTTTCTGAAATGTCTGAATCCTTGCATCCATGGCATAGAGCCCTAAATTATGAAAATCATATCAGAGTAAAAGAGGAATCTATGGAAAATTCCATGTAATCACTGAGGCACAATTTGAGTTCTTATAATTATTTCTTCTAGAGAGTGATGATAAAACATAAGGGTGCAATTTGCAGGAGAGAACAATATCTGTCCCTGTGTTGTGCAGTATATACTTGGTAGAAAGAAAATGACAAACTATTAGTTGGTAATAATGCCTTTATTATAACATATATTCTAGCCTCTTATCATTTTAAGTTGCTAACAAAAAAAATGTAAGAGGATGAAGTTCAGCTGCCTTCAGTGACAGGTGAAGGTATTAGAATTGATGCAAATGTATTTATTTACATATGAACAAATCGTGTTTTTGATAATGAATCCAAAAGAAGCAATGCCACTGTTAAAAGGAATCTGGTAAGATACATAATCATGGGACTTTTTTTAAAATCACGAAATCATGGTATTTTAGAATGGGACATGGAAGCCAAAACTAGTGTCTTTGTGGAGACAGTGGTGAGGCAAACAGTGATTGCTTTGTTTCTTCTTGGCCCCAGGAAAGTGTTTTGCTAACCCATTAGGAGAAATACTTTCAGCTGGGGTTACCTCACAGACACTGGCCATTATTGCAAATAAAGACGTCATTTTTCTTCTGCTCAACCATCTCACGCAAAGGTAAAGAAAGCAAAGGGTGAATATTAATTTTAACAGGGTTAAGCCTTCATTTAAAATTCAAGTCTGTTGTGTTAGGTATAGAGCAGGTCACTAGAGCCACATACCCAGGTCTGCAGAGAAATAACCCAGGTTTTGGAAAAACAGAGCATCTGATGCAGGAAAGGAAAACTTTTTTTTTTCTTTTCTGCCTATTAAAGCTCATCATTTCAGCATCTGTTCTCTGGCAGAAGTCATGGAGTTTTGGTTCCTGCTTCCTACTCTCCAGTTTTATCAGAGACAGGGAAGATCTGCTGCCTCTGAATAAAGAGGCTTCTGGAAGGTGAAATTGTGTATAAACTTTTGTGAGACATTCTGTTCTGAAGGAGAAAGAAAGATGTGTTCTTCTCAGGTAAATGCATGCATCGGTATGGGACAAGATAACTATTCTTATAGAAGTAACTTCATAGCTCAAACATCCAATTTTTCACTATTCTAACTCACATTTACAGAACTAGTTTTTCATATGATTCTCTTTTATACTTAAAGAATGTTATATAGTGAATTATAATTATAAATTATAAATATGAAAATTCATGTTTATTGTATATTAAATTGTACAATAACTGTACAATACATAATAACATATAATAATTATATATATTAAATTATATAAAAAGTGTATGATAAATGACCTATATAATAAGGCAGAAAGTCTACTGCACTATTTCTTGGCCTTCCTACGGCTGCAACCCTTTAGTAGAGTTCCTCAGGTTGTTGTGTTCCTAACTATGAATTTATTTATGTTAGTTGTTTATAACTAAAATTTTGCTTCTGCTATGAAACCTAATGTAAATATCTCTGCCTTCTTGTGACTGAGACAACCACCTTTAGATCATTTAGGGGATCATGACATTTGATCCCAAAAGGGTCACCACCCACAGGTTGACAACTGCTGGCCTATTGGATCTTTGCAGAGAAGTCAGAACATTCTTTCTCTCAGATCATACTTCATAAAAAATTAACATTAGTTATTGATAGTAGAACAAGTTGCATAGTTAACTAATATTTCCTTGAGTCAAATCTAGAACATAGTTAATGGGCACAAGGGAATACTGTTAATTTCAATTTCAGAGTGTATTGACGTTCATGGATGTGGCTATAGAATTCTCTAAGGAGGAGTGGGAAAGTCTGGATTCTGCCCAGAGGGCTTTACACAGAGATGTCATGTTGGAGAATTACAACAACTTGGTTTCTGTGGGTAAGAATATTTTTATTCCATAATTTCTACTTCATATTAGGGATATCTAAAACTG
>NW_022196911.1:69286878-69287319 GCF_008632895.1 Mastomys coucha | reverse complement strand
TTTTTATAGATGTTCATGATTGGCTTATTTAAAGCCAACTTGTATATCTTCATCATGTTTTTACATTTAACCTAATGATCCTTCAATCTTACTTGGTTTTTGTATAGGCAGGCTTTAGCATTTATATGTGAATCTACATTGACTTCTACAGTAGTCTTCTTTTAATGTGGTAATTTTAAACAGAATGTCATATTTTTAAAAATAACTGAGTTATAGAAAGTCCAAAACATTTTGGGAAGATGTGACTATAAGAATGTCATTCATGTATCTTTTACTCTTCTTCATGTTAAGTAAATGGCACATCCCTATGCTAGTACACAGCTATGTTCAGTGGAATCTCTGTTTGAATATACAGGTGTTTCTGTTTCAAAACAAGAGCTAATCATCTGTCTTGAACAAAATAAAGAAGCATTTATTATTGATGGAGAGGATTCAGAAATA
>NW_022196911.1:69286579-69286766 GCF_008632895.1 Mastomys coucha | reverse complement strand
AATAGTACACCTTGTCTGTTATGATTTTTGTCCTATTTTATCTAAATAGCGGTGGTTTGAAATGTAGTCTATTATGCCTTTTTACAAAATAGTAGAAGATGATTCTGTCTTATAATTACTGTCATTATTTTTGGTTCCACACATATGATAAGTAGATTTGAGTGATTACTACTTTATTACTTGTGTA
>NW_022196911.1:69284471-69285115 GCF_008632895.1 Mastomys coucha | reverse complement strand
TATCCAGAAGACACCGGGTAGAAAAAGCATTCTACAAAGAACCCTTGTTTACATGTATACCCCTGAACATAGAGGCAGTATGTATGTACCTTTTAAAATTGGCATGTACTCTTATTGTCCTCCATAATGGTTCTTCTCTATTCTATATCTTATCTCGATATAATAATAACCTCATTTTGCTTTATGACACTGTCATTCATTTTTTTTCTTCTATGAAAATATAAACAGATGAATTCTGGTTCCTAACTAGCTACCTAGTCACCACCCATATCTAACTATAACAGATATAGCAAAATCTTAAACACTTAACCTAGCACATGAAAGAAACCTTGCAGTGTTTGTTTTTCTTGGAGTACCTAATTCATATTGATTGTTCCTAGCTCTATTACATTTATTTAAAATTATTTAACACCAAAAAGAATGAAATATTTCATAAAACCTAAATGAACGTTGTATTTATGGCTTACAAATATTGAATCAAGATGAAATTTAACCTTTAAACCAACACAAATCCTATGATGAAAAAAGAAAGCGTACTCCGAGCCTTCTAACTAAAGAAAGTCCAAGGTCAGATGGATTCAGGGCAGAGATTGACTAGAACATCATCGTCGAACTAAAATCTACATACTTTAAGTTTTGCTTCA
>NW_022196911.1:69284317-69284461 GCF_008632895.1 Mastomys coucha | reverse complement strand
AAGGATTTTTTTCAATTTCTTTTCTTCTTTTAAGAAACCACTATGAGTTTGATTCAAGATTTAAGAAAGATATGTGTCTCAGCATAATATATGAATATAGATGCTAAAATTTGCAGTAAGGTATTTTAAAAATTAACAAAAAAA
>NW_022196911.1:69283058-69284033 GCF_008632895.1 Mastomys coucha | reverse complement strand
AAAAAAACATATATAACTGATTATCTACCCTTCTTAAGTTGGTTTTAATTCAGAGATGCTGGTAGTTCAACATAAGTTAATCAATAAAGGTAATAAAGTGAATAAACAACAACAACAAGAAACCACAGGATATTCTCAGGAGATTCTGAGAAGGCCTTTCACAAAATACAGCATTATTATATCATGGTTCTAGAAAAGACTAGGGATAGTAAAGGTTTTTTATAACCAGCCTGGTGACAAGACCATTCTGCATGGAGAGACACTTAAAACAATTCTGCTAAAATCAGGAACAATAGAAGGTTGTCCATTTTCTCCATAGATATTTGATATGTTTTTTGAAATCATATCTAGAACAATAAGGTATTTGATGAGTTTAGAGGATATGCCTAGAGTACGTAGTGTCAAATTATACTCATTATTGAAAATAATTTCATATATAAAAATTGACTGTGTTTCTCAGATTCATAATCAGGTTCATGTTGATCTGTGGTTCCTTTTGACAGCATTGTTGTTTATAGTGACCTATATTTATGCCTTATATGGCATGTAAAATCTTCACATATATTATGCATATATATGTATGTATTTTGTATAATTTTAAGTAAACATAAAACAATATTTCTAAGTGGTTTTACAAAAAATATTTTTTATTGTTTGTCAGAAATCTTACCTCTTTTTCTATATTGATCTTTTACCTGATCCCAGTTTAGAAACTCTTCCCCTTTCCTATTTTATATTGCTTCTACTTGTCTCCATCACTATCCATATAATTCTACTAAACCAATGAGGATTAGGAAAATCAGCATTAAGTTCCCACCACATGTGATCAACATTATATGTTTTCCAATACAGAGCATTCATTGCTTACACAGTATGTAATCATAAACAACAAAAACCAACTCAGACATATTTTGATGTAAATACACATAGCTAAAGACATACACACATACACACCACACACACACACACACTCAC
>NW_022196911.1:69282623-69283048 GCF_008632895.1 Mastomys coucha | reverse complement strand
ACATAGATTCACATACACACATGTATGTACCTCAAGAATAATCAAAGGAACAAGGAAAGAAAGGCTTTCAACCTGTGAAGGAAGGTGGGGAACATGGAATGTTACCTGGGACATGATAGAGGAAAAGAAGGGATGATAAATGTGATATTTCAACATGGGCTGAAAAATTATTTTTCTTTTCTTTCTTTCTTTATTCACTTAATCTAAAGACTTCTTGTTAAATGGGTATTTCTTTAGTTTGATTCGAGTTACACAAAGATATCTTTTTTTACTTCTGTCTATTGTGAAGGTAGTTGTTTCCCTTATTTCTTCATCAGCCTGTTTATCTATGGTAAGAAGTAGGGCTACTGATTTTTTGAGTTTACTTTGTAACCAACACTTTACAGAAGTCAATTTTAGCTGTAGGAGTTTTATATTCATTTACA
>NW_022196911.1:69282458-69282613 GCF_008632895.1 Mastomys coucha | reverse complement strand
ATCACCTGTGAATATCACTTTTCCTTTATTTTCTTTTAAAAATGAATTTTAAAATTTATTTTATTTATTAACATACCAATGTTGCCCCCTCCCATCTCCCAGAGTACTTCACCCTATCCCCCAGCCCTTTGCCTCTGAGAGGGTTTCACCTCTCC
>NW_022196911.1:69282262-69282448 GCF_008632895.1 Mastomys coucha | reverse complement strand
ACAGGATTAGGTACATTCTCTCCCATTGAGGCCAGACAAGGCAGTCCTCAGTTACATGTGTGCCAGGGGCCACAGACCAACCAATATACAATGCTTGGTTGGTGACTTAGTCTCTGCAAACTCCTAGGTGACGCAGTTAGTTAATGTTGTTCATCTTATGGGGTTGCCTTCCCCTTCAGCTCCTTC
>NW_022196911.1:69264524-69282251 GCF_008632895.1 Mastomys coucha | reverse complement strand
AAAAAAAAAAAAAAAAAACATCAATATAATTACTAGATAAAATTAAGTTTAAAAACTCCAGTACAGTTATTATAATGAGATTTGCTTCTTGCAAAGGACTCTGATCAGGACCTCTTTCATATCTCTGTTTCTCAGGCTGTAGATGAAGGGATTGAGCATGGGAGTCACCACTGTGTACATCAGGGCCATGGCAGTCTCCTTCACAGTAGAGTTATTAGCTGATGGGCATAAGTAAACACCAATAATTGTCCCATAGAACAGTGAGACAACAGACAGGTGGGAACCACAGGTGGAAAAGACCTTGCAAATGCCCCGTGTAGATGTAAATTTTAGAGTGGAGCAGACAATTTGTACATAGGAAACAACAATGAGTAAGAATGGGATCACAGTGCCAATCCCTCCCAAGATAAAAATCATTAATTCATTAATATAAATGTCAGAGCAGGCCAACTTGAGCAGGGCAGATATGTCACAGAAAAAGTGGGGTATAACATTGTCCTCACAGAATGACAGTCTTGCCAAGAGTAGAGTATGTGACAGAGAATACAGCATGGTAAATACCCAGGAGAGCACTACCAGAGAAACACAGAGCTTGGGGCTCATGATGCTGGTGTAATGAAGAGGGAAGCAGATGGCCACATAGCGGTCATAGGCCATGACCACAAGAAGATAGATTTCCATGTTTCCAAAAGCCATGAAAAAGTACATTTGTGTCAGGCATTCTTCATAGGAGATAGATGTGTCCTGGCTCTGCATGTTTTGCAGCAACTTGGGCATTGTGACAGAGGAAAAGCAGAGGTCAGAGAAGGACAAGTTGCTGAGAAAAAAGTACATGGGTGTGTGGAGATGGGAGTCCAGAAGGATGGGATAATGATGATGAGGTTCCCCAGGATGGTAGTGAGGTACATGGCCAGGAAGAGGGCATAGAACAGGTGCTGGTGCTCTGAGGGGATGGGCAGGCCCAGGAGGAGAAACTGAGAGATGACAGTCTGGTTGTTCATTATCAATCTTATTCTTCAGTATTCCTATGAAAAATAGTTGGGTTACTGAAATTTCAAAATAAAAACAAATATACATTCCGAAAATAAATTGTACAAAAATGGATTTTACAGTCATCATAGTAGTTATAACCTCAAAATTGCAAGTGTCTCAAATCATTACAATCATTAATGTCCCTTTTTAACTTCTCTTTAATAGGTTCCAATCTCTTCTTTTTTCCCAGACACTTTTGTGCTGTTTCTACTGAGATACAAAATGGACTAATACTTCTCTCTCCTGCTACCTGATCATCCTGGTTGACTGTTGTCTATACATTTGCAATTTGATGTTATTTTGTACATTGATGTTATTGAAAAATTTGTATAAACTTTATCATTCTAATTTTATATGAATTTTAAGAATTACTCACATACACCTATGTATTAGATTCCCCTTTCAAACTTGGGAGTGGAATGACTCTGTAACATAGCTATTTTTACTACACTGTAATCTAATTAACTTAATTCTATTACTTAATGACAAGCACCAGACCCTTAAAATCTCAAGGGAAATTAATGTTTATATTTTGTTGTTTCATGAGGTATTCCTGTTCAACGTTTTTGCTCTCCTATAATACAGTAAGAGAATAAAGTTTTCATCAAAAATCAATGATTTTAAATCCATTCATTTTTTCTTACCTCGAATGCTGTCATACATTAAACAGAGTCCCCACTCAATATTTCTCCTATTTCATCCATTCCTCTCTGTAAGCTTATACCAATATATGAGGACTCCATCTTGTCTTTACTGGAATTAAAGAGGCAGACACAATAATGATCATGTTTTCATGTCTCTTGATCCTTTTCTTCTCTGTCATTATGTTTCACTTAAACTCTGGAATTCTAACAAAGAAGTTCCACTGTAATTTTTTTATTTACTCTTCATATTTCCACTATTGCTCTGAGAGTAAGTTCAAAGCACCTACCAGGACATAAATGATGTTTGATTATCTCACAGGTGCCAATGGCACATCTCATGTGGTCTCACAGTGACCCTTTGAGTTCTCTCTTTATCAATGCTGGAGTTAGGACTCTTTAACTCCTTCATTTTAGAGTTGTTCCTCCTCTTGCCTATCAATTCCCTGATTCCCCTTCATCCGTTTCATCCTCACTCATAGGTCAGAGATATTGCTTATGACATACTCAGCTAAAGTTACTCTGTCTTCCCATACTAAGTGTTACCTTCAGCTATGTTCCCTAGCATCATATCCATATCCCATGCACTTAAAAATATGATTACTATTTAATCTCTACTCATATTAATTGTAAACTATATGTAGGAGAAGTCACATATGTCTTCATTTTGTTTCATTGTTTACAATAATTCAGAGTTTCCATATTGGGCCAATACCTTTCATGGTGCATGAAATTCTCCCATGAAGCTTTGTTATGTAATCCTCAAAATTATACAGAAATTCTTCATCATCTAATGTAGAAAGTCCCCATTTAAATATGAAGATTTAGAAAGTTAAACTCTACACTGTTCTTCAAAGACATGATGGTGTGTTTCTGCAATGCTAGGGTTAATCGTTTGTATCACTCCACAGTGATACTGATGACTCCAAATCATATCCATATTGTTTAATACTCAAAATGCCATTGACATTGAGGCAGCAAACAACCAAGATGAAAAATTTTATGAATTAGGAATAAAGAAGCAAGAGATAGTTTGAAACCTTCACTTGAGTTATTCCTCAGATGTCTATAGTGTACATGACAGTGAAATTATGCATCAGGTGGATTAAAATTGATACTGATTTGGACCATACTAGTTGATATTCAAATATTCTCTAAATATCATTAAAATCGGTAGACTTTGAGTAAGTTACTAACACTTGACCACAGAGTGAGCTTCATACATTCAGATGAAGAAATTAGGGAAAATAGACAACTCAGTGTAGAAAATGTTGCATCTTCTGCCTTAGGTACAAGTGTGTAATACCCACTCTTCTCACTGCCTTCATCATTATGGACAGTTCTCCAAATGTTCCCTTGTTCAGTTTCTTTAACACTGGTCAGTTTGTATCCCTGTCACATGCATGGGAATGCATGTATGTGTGCACACACATGAGCACATGCACACACACATGTCATCATAAGATTCTGGATATCACTAGCTATTGAATCTCTCACAGGTATCAAGGCTGACACAACAGAAGAAACATGAAGAGATCTTAACAACTTTTTCAAAAATGCTACAACCTAGTCTGACTGCTTTCACGTTCACAGACTGACAGTTTTTTAATACAGCTGAATTCTGAAATTGCACACTCAGAATTTGTGGATTAGCATTACAGAGGATAAACCATGTTGGGAAAAAATGCAGCGTTTAAAAAGTTGTTCTTCTTATGTATCCTCCACTGGCCTCAAACACAGAACACTCGTTTCCTCTGCATCCCAAGTACTGCCATACCCATTTCCTGTTTCTCATGTAAATGAACAGTACTTTCATGTGGTGTACAAATGTGTGCCACGATCAGAACCCAGAGAAATCATCATCCATGGTTACTGCTGATGGGTCTATGAACTTCCTAACTTTTCTATACATTAAGACTTTAGTTCTCAAATTAAACAACACATAAAATCACAAGGGATATGTATCTAACATTTGGTTCACATGAAAATCTGCTTGGGTTTTCTAGAAGTACTGAGTGTGATTGAATAACTTTCATTATACTTTACATAAAATAACACCTAAATGTTATTAATATAATTATTAATGACCTGTACTTAGGAACAATCACATACAATAGCAGTGACTCAGATATTTGTAAACTTGTACAGATAAAATTAAACATCATTTTAAGTAGGACACTATTTCAGAGTTTGTTCCAGCCCCAGAGGTGAAAGTGTAGTAAACAAATTTTAAGCATTAAAAATCTATCTCTTGGTACATTCTAGTATTGCAATATTAAGATATTGGGAAACATCGCATAATGAGGAATAATAATGAACACATAACATGGAAGGGGTTACATGAAAACTATGAAAAATTACTATCACAGTAAGACTAAGAAAATAAAAAATTTATCATACCTGGAATACTTGTCTTTCATAAAACAGAAATTCCTATTGATTGCAAGACACCTGATTATTTTCCTGAACGTACACAGCACTGATGAGATGGGTCTGAGCCAGAGTTTCTGGCTCATGCTCCTGATCAGCTTTATTTTATTTGCAGACAGAAGAATAGCAGCTGCTGTATACACATCACCTATCTGCACAATCCCTACTTACAACCTTCTGCTGCCATCCCTGGACCTTAAGTGCCCAGCATCCCTGAGGTAGACAGATCCTGTATAACTCATTAAAGACATAGTAATTACCCTGGACCTTTCTAGGACCAATTTGCCTTAGAGATCTCTAGAGGAGACCAATTATAGCTAATAATCACTATTCCCTACAGTTAGGAAATGGAAGAATTTAAAGAACTACAAACAAAATAATAAATTAATAGCAGCAATAATAATGATAAAAGGGCATGAAAAATCATACTTGTTCCATGTTCAGTTGGTGAACAATACTTCTCTTGACTAGATGCCATTTTGTAATGAGAAAAGCAAAGAAATTTGACTGAAAATAATCTCATATTACTGAAACTGCCCGCAGTTTCAAGAACGGGGTTCTACTCAGCCAGGAAGGAATAAAGGGCCTGAAATAGAGGGTTTGAAATGCAAAGAGAAAACATGAAGCCAAGTTGTGTCCCAATCAAGGCTCCACATTACTGAGAATAAACCAGGGTTTTTATAGTCACAGGAGAAACTGAAAACAAGTATCTAGATTACACTACAAAGAAAGTTCAGGTGCCAAAGTCCCCAGGTTCAGAAGATCTTCAAGTGGCTAGCTGGCTGGCATACTCAGGCGGTGGGTGTAGTCAGGCGGCTTCTTCAAAGACAGTCAACACAGAGCATCTGTCTTAGCTCCCAGGTGTTAGCCCCCAAACAGAGGCTGCCAGGAGTCCCATAGATGACTGAAGTGAAGAGGGGATGTAACAATTACCAGGAATGATTTAGAATATTATTGACTTAAAGTGTTTCATTCAACGAAAATGTAGACAGACAGTTATGAATAGTTTTTCTGATTTTGGTTGTGAGCCTAGCCTTTAAGTTCTGAACCATCCACCCAGCCCATCCACCAGTAGTTTTTAAGCAGAATGAGACTGTAGAATACGGCCCACATCACTAAGCTTCCAAGGACAGTATCACAATTCAAAGAAACTATCTGCAAGAAGTTGTAGGGTAGAGATAGAACCTTCTTGAAATTTTTAAAATTCATCTTACAAACTTCTTCTGTGCCAAGATGTGAAAAGGGCAGGAGTGGGACAAACCGGTGGCAAGTTTAAACCTTCTGCAAGCCAATAGAAAAGCAGTCCATGTTTCCACACCTGTTCATTCATTTTGCCTTCTTACCTCCTCCCCCATGTAAACATTAATTGTGCATACTACATCCATTAGCCTACCCCTCTCCACCTATGTGAGATTACTGTATAATTCTATGTTGAATGAGTTGACCATTGATCACAAAAGGTCAGAGGTGGCATTCATAATTCTTTCCTTTATGATAGCTTTCTGAACATGGTAGCCATCAGTTAAATAAAGTTCTGAACACAATAATGAAACACAAACTTTCAAGCCCAGAGAATCTTTATCCTTACTGATCTAACCTTTACTGAGCTCTTAGAGATGTTTACTTTTGTATTGAATGTAGAAATAGTAAAGAAGATATACGTGAGTGTTCAGGACGTTAAGACAGAGTGCTGCCTGCTCTAGTTCATAGAACAACCACATTTTGCTTGCTACTCAGTTGGTTTTAAGTACCCCAAGAAGAATAATGCCATCCAAACTCTGCGTATTGGGTGATATTAGAAACAAAATTGGTTGTATGGTTGGAGCAACATCCAGCTCAACCATCCCTAAAAACAGTGATATACATGTGCATATGTATAATTAAATAGCCTTAGTATTTTCAGTGGCATTCAAGGAGTCTTCAATGTATTTTAGAACTCATTATTTCCCCCAAGGAATTCCTGTGTCCATTCACACATAACTCTCACCTCTAACCATCTATATGAGATTCTATTTTATTCTGTTAAGTCTTTTCTTTAATTTTATTTACTCCTTGTTTTATACACTTCTGATTTTGTTCTTCTTCCTGTCCACCCTCTGAATGTTCCCCATCCCATACCTCCTCCCCACCCCTTGCCTCAACAAGGATGTCCCCAGCTCCCACCCCCCACGCACCTAACCAGACCTCTAAACTCCCTGGGGCCTCCAGTATCTTGAGGGTTAGGTGAATCTTCTCTGACCTGGCAGTCCCTTGCTGTATATGTTTTGGGGGTCTCATATAACCTGATTTATGCTGCCTGGTTGGTGGTACAGTGTCAGAGATTTCAGGATTTCAGGTTAATTGACCCTGCTGGTCCTCCAACAGGGTTGCTTTCCTCTTCAGCTTCTTCCATCTCTTACCTGATTCAACCACAGTTGGCAACAGCTTCTGTCCATTTCTTGGGTACAAATACCTGCATCTGACTCTTTCAGCTGCTTGTTGTGTCTTTCAGAGGGCAGTCAAGATACATCCCTTTTTGTAATCACTCCATACTCTGAGTATTAGTGTCAGGCCTTGGGGCCTCCCCTTGAGCTGGATCCCACTTTAGGCCTGTGGTTGGACTTTCTTTTTCTCAGGCTCCTCTCCTTTTCCATCCTGCAGTTCTTTTCAAAAGGAACAACTATGGGTCAGAGTTTTGACTGTGGGATGACAACCACATGTCTCACATGATACCCTCTCTTCTGGAGGGTGAGGTTTACAAGTTCCCTCTCCCCACTGTAGAGAATTTCCTCTAAGGTACCTCACTTTGAGTCCTGCGAGTCTCTCGCCTCTCAGGTACCTGGTACGTTCTGGAGGCTCCCTACACCAGTTGTTCAGGACCCATATGAAGACTGAGCTGCACATCTGCTATATATGTGCATGGTGCCTAGGTACAGCCCATGTGTGCTGTTTGGTTGGTCTATGAGAGATGTTTAGCTCTGTACCTCATTTATAAATTGGTTTCTGGGGTTGTTAATATCTACCTACTTTATGAATTTTTGATATTATCCTTCATTCAGAAATAGGATTGGAGAAGATGGCTTCCCAATATATATGCTGCCATTTGTCCTGTTGATGGTTTCTTTTGCCTAATGGAAGATTTTCAGTTTCATCAGGTCCCATTTATGATTTGTTAATGTTAGAGCCTGCGAAATTAGTGTTCTGTTAAGGGAGTTGTCTCATGTAGTAATGAGTTCAAGGCTATTTCCTAGATGGTCTTTGATTAGATTTAGTGTATCTCATTTTACATTGAGGTATTTAATGCACTAGGATTTGGGTTTTCTGCAGGGTGATAAATATGGATCTATTTGAAATCTTCTACATGCAGACATCCAATTAGAACTGTAATTTTGTTCCAGATGCTTTATTTATTTCCATATTAATTAAAAATATAAATTGGTTCTTTTAGAATTTTTCAATACATGTGTAGTGTGCTTTGGTTATATTCATCCCAAAACTCCCCCAACTTCCTGTCCTCTCCTTTTTATTCCCACTGAAACTATTGATGCTCACATGTGCATGGATCTATTGATGCTCACATGTGCATTGATCTATTGATGCTCACATGTGCATGGATCTATTGATGCTCACATGTGCGTGGGTGTAGTGATACCCAGTGCATTATGAGTAACCTGCCAGAAGTAACAGACCAGAAGAAAATTGACTCTTATCTAACAGCCATCAATTGGCAATAGCCCTTCAGCTAGATGAGAGGTTTCATGATCCTCTCATCTTTCTGTGAAAACCAATGTTGACTGGCTTGATATTGTTCAGACAACCATATCTGCTCTGAGTTCATGGTGTAATGGCCCTGTTAAAAAAAAGAGAATATTTTCCTTCAGTCCACCCTATTTTCTGGCTCCAACAATCTTTCTGTCTTCTCTGATTATATTTTATGCTTTGAGAAAGGAGAATGATACAAATATTTATATTAATGCTAAACATCCCAGACTTTCTTTTTCTCTACACAAGGACAAGTGTTTCTGTATAAATTTTTGTCAATTACAGGGATTTGTGGAGGTGGCAGTTTCTCTGTTGTGGTTAGGAGCTACACCAAACTATGAGTATAATGACAAATATTTATAGGACAGTTTGATACTATGTCCATTTAGTAATATTATAGTAATAGGGTCTGCCCTAGGTTTTATGTTTTCACCAGCCATGGATTTTTTAGCCAATAATAAAGGACTAGGCATGAGTTCCTTTCTTTGCAGTGACCCTTAAATCCAACCTGAATGCTGTTGGATACTTCCAAACCTGTTGCCAACTATTGTACCAATGTACTATCTTGCTAGATCAATCATTATCATAGCTTTAAGGATTCATCTTTAAATGAGGATTTTTGAAAGCAAAAATAATAAAAACATGAAAAGCAGTTTTGAGAACTGAATTTTTCTGCTTCCTGCTTTTTTCTAGATTTCAGGAAAAATAAAATTTAAATGGCTGCTGGCTAATAAATTCAGTAAAGGAAAAAATGTCACAAGTGACATTGTTTTGCAAGAAGATCACAAAAGCTTGTTCAGGGTGAAAATATATATATATATATATATATATATATATATATATATATTTAATATATATAATTTTTGAAAAAAAAATGATTCCTATTCAGAAAATAGATTACTATATTACATATATATATCAATAAATAGATATCTTGATAGGTATGTGTGTATAGGTATATATACTTACCTATCTAAGAATATTTCTATATACAAATACTTCCATTATATATCTATATATCATGGAGCTCTCTGCCATCTATCAATCTATTTGAAAGGATTTTCTGAATAGTACCCCATTTATTCCCAGAATTAAGGTCAATGATTGACAAGTTGGAATTTATGTAACTAAAATGCCTTAACAGAGCTAAAGAAACAAAAATTGAGTGACATGCCAAGGACTAGCCTCAGTGGACTAGCTAGGACTAGCCTAGCATGAAGAAGGGGCTTCTGAGAATGATGAATGAATAACTTGAAGTCAAATTGTGGGTTACAGGCTGATGATTTATGCTCTGTTCAAGACAGCTTTCAAGACAGCTATCTCTCGAGACATATTTCTTTGGAATTCCAAAACTCTCTGGATAGCTCCTCTCTTGGAGATCAAAAGCCCAGTTTTTATATACACATCCATTAAGTCATTATTCCACATTCCTTTATGATTTTGCCAGGAATCATAGGAATAGATTCCAAGATCCTAGTCCCATGATTCTTAGCTAGAGCTAGCAAGAATATTTTTTTTAACATTGTAAATAAATTCAGAGATCTGCCTGTCTTTCTTAAGTACACACAATAAGTTTGCTGGGTGGGATCTCACTCTGAGATTGCCATTCCTATCACACCTGGGCCTAACCTAGCTTTGTCTCAGGCTGACCTTGAACTCAGAAATCTACTTGGTTTTATATCTGCCAACAAGATGGCTCACAGTGTAGATTCCTCTGTTCTTTTAGTTCTGCAAAGCTCCATATACAACTCATATTGTGTCCTTATATTTTGCATAATTGAGAAATTATATTTTTAGAGCTCATGATTTCAGAATTCTTTCTCACAGCCTTAAGGACTAGTCTTAAGATCTCAGTTTTTACCATTTTATTAAGACATTATCTACACTCTCACCTCCCTCACTTGTGCAGTCTTTAATTATTATGAAATCATTAACCCTGCCATAGAGTTCCTCAAAGGAGGAACATGAAAATAGGCACATGATTATACAAACAAGCCTTATGCCCACTGCAACCATCAACACTCCTAGAGGTCCATGCCCTGCTGACTCTGCTCCAGGGCCAAGAACCATGTCACACTGTCCCTTGAACTGGCTATACCAGACTGAATATTGAAGAAGAAATCCCATAGATTCAGAGAGGTTATTTGACAGCTCTAATTTTAAGAGATAATTAAATATGTAGAATTTATAAAGAAATAATGAGTAAAATGATAATAAAAATAACCCATTCAAAAGATGGCCCTAGGATCTCAAACAACTTTGAGAATCATCTTGCTACATTCAGACAGCAAAGATCATCAGTGAAACTGACAAGAAATTTAACAGGGAAATGGGAAACTTCACTCATGTCTTCGACTGTAAACTAGTACAGCAACTATAGAAATCAGTGTGGAAGACTCTCAAAACTAAAATTAAATGCACCATAACACCCAGGACAAAGGACTCACTAACATACTCCATAAATTCTTGCTCAGCCCTGTTAATCATTGCTCTATGCACAATAAATATGAAATGCAAACACCCTACATATCCTTGTATCGCTTGCTTGACATCCTGAGTATCTAACAGGTACACAGGCACTGAATATATTATCATCTGAAATAAGTTAAAGAAAGACTTATCCATTTCATTAAGCCTTTTGATCTAATCAGATTTGGAATTCAATGTATGAATCTAATGATGTTGTTTCTTTGATATGTGCAACACGGCCTCTCCTTGTTAACAAGCTTTCACCATTCCTGATCAAAATATTGGAAAACTAGGTCAAAAATCAACCTTTGATCTTTTATGGTTTTTTTTCAGTAATTTTCTATCAGTTCACTATACTGCTCATATGAATTTGTGTGGTTTAGGTTTGCATTTTCATACAAGATAGGTATATGTACACCATGGAGTAAACTGAGGTCATCTGTTTAAAAGGCATTTTTATTGTAATATATTTGAAGTTAAAATGCAAAGCCAACAAGATTTATTCTATAGGATAATAAAAAGCATAAATTTAAGGAAATACTACAAGTGGTATAATATTCTGCAACTTTGAATAATGCATATATAATATACTCTACATGTTATAATTCACTATATCACAATTTCTTAGTAATGCTAAGTAGAGATTTCATGCACATTATTTTTGGTTTACATTTTGTCTGAAAAAGTCACTCAAGAAAACATCCATCCTGTCACAGTTATATAGGATCACATTTAGTATTTGACTTTCTTTCCCAGTGGTTAATGAAATTTGAGATATTTAATGGTATAGATGTTTTTGTTGTTGTTGTTGTTGTTCTTTGCCACAGAGATTTCATATCATTAAATAAAATGCACTTTCATTTAATAAAAAGAAATAAATTTCACTATAGTTTAATGGATTTTATAGTTTAAAGAGATGCTAAATTCACATTAACTTGGACAGAAATACTCATTTTAAGCATTACCAAGAGGAGTCATCATTTCTTAATTTTAAAACTTGTACAAAGTTCATACTTTGAGTGCTGAATACATTGAAAGGCACAATTCTAAGTATCATTTACCATTTTCTAAGCTTATTTATATCTATGTCCATAAATTGTTATTAATGAAGTTTTACTGATATAATAATTAGTGCTTAATACACTGAATTAATTCAATTCAATTGGAAAACTCAAAATACTCCCTTCTTGTTTGAAAAAAAGTATTTTCCTAAAATTGTCATTTCCAGCAAGTTTCCATTAATGGTCCTGGCTGCTGTGTTAATGGAATATTTAATATTTAAAATGCAGAAAACAACAAATAAAGAGATCTGTTGAAAAGCTAGATTCAGATGTGGTCCTGGTGATATGGTCTACAATGTTGAACCACTGTACGCAGAAAGCTCAGCAAGTTCATTACATAGAGTTTAACAAGGAACACAGGTTAATACCTACAAACAAGAAGAGGGACAGCATTATTATATACAGGTAGGGAAGAGATAGCTTTGGCTCATCTCAGTAGGTACAGTAGGTACAATATGAGCAATATTTTGGAAAAAAATTCTCTGAGGGAAAATTCTATGGTGGGCAATATTCACCACACATGATGAATAACATTTGAACCAGAAAAAAATTTGTCATCTTAAGTATTCAACTTCTTGGACCCACAACGTTATTTAGTATTTTTGGATATACATCAAGGTAGTTTCCTTGAAATGGCAGTGACTTTATCCATAAAACACACACACACACACACACACACACACACACACACACACACTGAAAAAACCTCAGGTTTTCTTCTGCTCAGGATATAGACTCTGCTTAATTGTTTTCTTGGCATTTGCCCAAAGTAATCAAATTTATCTTTTATGAAATGTTTCTGTTGGCATTATCAATGAGGAAATGGAATATAATAATGATATCACCCCAGAAAGTGGATACTAATCACACCAAGGCAAAGGTAATAGGAAGACAGTTGTAATAAATTTATTGACAAATAAGGGATTATTTTCAGACTAAAAATTTCCTATAAAGTATATTATTTAAAAAGCTCAAAGACTAACAACAAAATAATCTTCACATACAATATATTTCACAAAGCTCAGTATTCTAGCTTACTAAACCATACAGAACATTATGTAACAGGTTTGGATAAAAACAGTTATTAGTATTTATTGTGGCTTAAACCTTTATATTTGAAAATACTGCTTCTCCAATTTTGTTTGAACCTGGATTCTATGGTATTATTAATAATGATATGAGATTAATACTGGATGAATTTTTGTTTTACTTTTTTTCCCTAAATAACTACTTAATATGAATATAAGATGTGTTTCTGGGTAAAATGTTTCCAATTCCTAATAAAAACAGAGCATCCTCTGAAAGTTCTCTGATAATGAGTAAGGTTTCAACAAGAAACTCTTAATATGATGTTCATTGTAAATAACAGGTTCCTGTACCAGGTCAGTAATTACTTATCAATTTAGTCTGTTCCATAGATCCTCTGTTTGGACTCAGGTTTGGGTTTGTGCTAAATGATTTACCATATTCTTTTTTTGTTTTGTTTTGTTTTGTTTTGTTTTGCTTTTTGAGACAGAGTTTCTCTGTGTAGCCTCAGCTGTCCTGAAACTCACTCTGTAGACCAGGCTGGCCTCGAACTCAGAAATCTGCCTGCATATGAAATCCACACCTTAGCAAAATGTACAAATATTATATCAGAGAAAAGTACTGTATGAAAAGGTTTTCCAAGCAAATAAACACAAGAAACAAGCTGTAGTAGTCATTCCTACATCTAATAAGATAGATAATGAATGGAAAGAAATTAAAACATAAGGGGCAAGCCACTACACTCATCTAAGGGAAAATCCACCAGATTTTTTCTCAATTCTGAGCTTCCATGCTGCAAATACACCCACATTCATAAAAGAAACATTATTGAAACTCAAAACATACATTGAACCTCACACAATAATAATGGGAGACTTCAAACTCCTCTCACCAATGGGTGTATAATCAAAACAAAAAATAAACATAGGAATAATAAAGCTAGCAGACATTATGAATCAAATGGACTTAACAGATGTATATAGAACATTTCACACAAACACAAATGAATAGACATTCTTCTCAACAGGTCACAGAACCTTCTTCAAAATGAACCATACACTTGGTCATAAACAAGCATCAACAGATACAGGAATATTGAAATAAGATTGAGCATATTTCAGCATACCATGGATTAAAGCTGAACTTCAATAACAGAATAACAGTATCCCTACAAACTCATAGAAATTGAATAATTCTCTAATCAATGACCACAGGGTCAAAGAAGAAATAAAGAATTTTAAGACATTTATAATTAATTGAAAGTATAGGCAAAACATGCCCAAACTTATGAGACATATTGAGAGCCGTGCTAAAAGGAAAGCATTTAGCACTGAAGGCTTTCTTAAAGAAAATTGATACAACTCATACTAGCAAGTAAAAAGCACACATGAAAACCAGGCAGTGGTGGCGCACGCCTTTAATCCCAGCACTTGGGAGGCAGAGGCAGGCAGATTTCTGAGTTCAAGGCCAGCCTGGTCTACAGAGTGAGGTCCAGGAGAGCCAGGGCTATACAGAGAAACCCTGTCTCAAAAAACCAAAAAAGAAAGAAAGAAAGGAAGGAAGGAAGGAAGGAAGGAAGGAAGGAAGGAAGGAAGAGAAAGAAAGAAAGAAAGAAAGAAAGAAAGAAAGAAAGAAAGAAAGAAAGAAAGAAGCACACCTGAAAGTACTAGTACAAAAAGAAGCAAAAAACACCAATAAGTAGTAGATGGCAGGAAATAAACAAACTCATAGATGAAAGCAAACTTTTAGAAACAAAAGTAACAACACAAGGAATCGAGAAAACCAAGAGCTAGTTCTTGTCAACAAGATAGACAAATTCTTACCCAAACTACTAAAAACAAGAAACATTATCCCCCCCCAAAAAAACAAAATCTGAAATGAAAAGATGGACATAACAGACAGTGAACAAATCTAAACAATCATTAACTCTTACTTCAAAAGTCTGTATATGGAGTAACTGGAACTAGCTGGACCAGGCACATAGGAACTCCACCAGCCCAGAGGCTCGGGTTGCTTCTGGTCTGTATGGGCCAGCCAGTGCCCTGAGCAGAGCTTTGGCACAAACTCTAAAGCCAGTCCCAAACCACCCAGAGGAAGCTTGGCTCCCAGGTGCTCTTATAAGCCCAGGGTCACAGGATCCCAGAATCACAGAATCACAGAGACAGCTTGACTCTGAGGAGTTCTGACACAACCAGGATCACAGGAAGGACAGGCTCTAGTCAGATTTAGCAAGGACAGGTAGCACTAGAGATAACCAAATGATGTGGGGCAAGCATAAGAATATAAGCTGCAAAAACCAAGGTTCCTTGGCATCATCAGAACCCAATACTCCCACCATAGCAAGTCTTGGACACACCATCACACCTGAAAAGCAAGGTTCAGATATAAAATCACTTCTCATGATGTTGATACAGGACTTTAAGAAAGACATAAATAGCACCCTCAAAGAAATACAGGAGAACACAGGTAAACAGCTAGAAGCCCTTCAAGAGGAAACACAAAAATCCCTTAAAGAACTGCAGGAAAACACAATCAAACAGGTGAAGGAAATGAACAAACCCATCCAGAATCTAAAAATGGAAATAGAAGCAATAAAGAAATCAGAAAGAGAGACAATCCCGGAGATACAAAACCTAAGAAAGAAATCAGGAGTCATAGATGCAAGTATCACGAACAGAATACAAGAGATAGAAGAGAGACTCTCAGGGGCAGAAGACACCATAGAAAACATTGACACAACAGTCAAAGAAAATGCAAAAAGCAAAAAGATCCTAACACAGAACATCCAGGAAATCCAGGATGCAATGAGAAGACCAAACCTAAGGATAATAGGTATAGAAGAGAGTGAAGACTCCCAATGTAATGGGCCAGTAAATATCTTCAACAAAATTATAGAAGAAAACCTCCCTAACCTGAAGAAAGAGATGCCCATGAACATTCAAGAAATCTACAGAACTCCAAATAGACTGGACCAGAAAAGAAATTCCTCCCATCACATAATAATAAAAACAACAAATACACTAAACAAAGAAAGAATTTTTAAAGCAGTAAGGGAAAAATGTCAAGTAACCTATAAAGCCAGGCCTATCAGAATTACACCAGACATCTCACCAGAGACTATGAAAGCTAGAAGATGCTGGGCAGATGTTATACAGACCCTACTAGAACACAAATGCCAGCCCAGGCTACTATACCCAGCAAAACTCTCAATTACCATGGATGAAAAAAAAAGATATTCCATAACAAAACAAAATTTACACAGTATCTTTCCACAAATCCAGCCCTACAAAGGATAATAGATGGAAAGGATCAACATAAGGAGCAAAGCTACACCCTAGAAGAAGCAAGAAAGTAATCTTTCAACAAATCCATACAAACCTAATTCCATCTCTTACAACAAAAACAACAGAAAGTAACAATTACTTTTTCTTAATGTCTTAATATGAAAATTAATATTACCAACATACCCTAATTGATTGAAATCAAAAAAACATGAGGAATTAGAAATTTGTTTATTGTCATCCAATGGTCTCTCTAATTTGGTAATTGGAGAAATATGTCCAATATTATACAATCTATATATACTTTCAGCTTGTTTTTTTGTGACAGTGTCGTGCTGTGTACAACATAATGGTCTTGTGATCTTTATTCTCCTATCTCAGCCTCTCTATTAGTAGTATTGTTTGTTTCATGTTTTTACACAATACTATGATTTTCAGAACAGCTTACATATTTTAAAAGTATTTATATACCCAAAAGAAATATAAACAATTCAGTTGGGAGGGGGCTTGTAAGAGAACAACAAAGAGTGAGACTGAATGCTTTGCTTGACGTGTTTAACTCTTATATCAAGTTACCAGAGTAAGAGCCAAGATTTTAAGCTCTACTAAATAAAAAACAAAATAAAATAAACAAAAACACTTTATATATTTATGTTAATTTAAGAAAATATTAGTAGTGATTTATTATTTTGAAATATCCAGTTAATACATTTGGAGTTATTTAAAATTTATATTGAGAAAAACATTTGTATTTTTGGTATTGCTGTAGACAAGCATCTACATAAGACTGTTAAATTGATTGTTGTTTTATATCAAACAACTTTTATAATACTCATTTTTATTGGTATAATGTGTTATAAATTTTAAAGAATATGACAAAAAAGATATTGTAGGTATTGAAGGGGGGTCTCTAGGAGGAGTTGGGGTACAAAAGGAAAAGAATGTGATTTAATTCTATTAACTTAAAATATGTTTTTAAATGTTAACAAATTCAGATGAATTGAAATCATTTAACTTTTCTCATCATACAGCAATAAAACTTTAAAAAATTAATTAATAAAAAAATAAATTTAAAAAATTCTGTATACTACAAAATTGGAAAAGATAAAGGAAATGAAAGGTTTTCTGGATAGACTCCACTTACAAAAGTTAAATCGAGATCAGGTAAACAGTTTAACTTAGGAAATAGAAGCAGTAATTAAAATCTACAACAGCAATAAGAAGAACCTCAGGGCCAGAAGGTTTTAGTGGAAAATTCTATCAGAACTTCAAAGAAAAGCTAATATCAATAATAATCAAAATATTCTACAAAATAGAAATAGAAGGAACATTGCCAAGCTCATTCTGCAGAGACACATTCACCCTGAAACCTAAACCATACAAGGACTCAACAACCAAAGAGAATTTTAGACCAATTTCCATTATGAAAATTGATGCAAAAATACTCAAAAAAATTGTCAAAAACAGAATCCAAGAAGACACCAAAAATCAAAACAAACAAACAAACAAACAACATAATCAAGTAGGATTCATCTTAGACATGAAGCAGTGATTCAATATGTGAAAATCTGTCAATGTAATCTACCACATAAATAAATTGAAAGAACAAACAACATGATTGTCACATTAGACACTGAAAAAGCCTTTGACAAAATACAACACTCATTCATGTTAAAAAAAAAATCTTGGAGAGATCAAAGATAAAAAGCTAAATATATGAAAAGCAAAATAGAAAAAGCCAATAGCCAAAATCAAATTAAATGAAGGGAAAATTAAAGAATCAGGGAAAAAGTCAGGCTATTCACACTCTTCTTATTCACTCAGTTATAGTGCTTGAAGTTCTAGTTAGAGCATAAGAGAACTAAAAAAAAAAAAAAACCAAGGAGATGTGAATTATAAAAGAAAAGGGATGGTGTCACTAGCCTACCTTTAAAAGTTTTGACCAAGAATTGTTCCCTTCTAAAGAAATGCAGGGATGGAGTCTGGAGCACCCAGCCCGGAGGCGCCTTAGCCCAGAGATCCGGGCGGGATTCGCCATTTTCTCTC
>NW_022196911.1:69253703-69254733 GCF_008632895.1 Mastomys coucha | reverse complement strand
AAAAAAAAAAGAAATGCAGGGATAAAAATGGAGAAGAGATTGAGGGAAAGATGCTCTAGTGACTGGCACAACTTGGGATACATCCCATGCATGGGCACCAAATCCTCACATTATTACTGATTTCATGTTGTGCTTGCAGACAGTTGTCAACCATGACTATTCTATGAGAGGCTCTATCAGTAGCTGACCAAGACAACCAATCATGGGACTAGGGTCCAAGATGCCCATAGAAGAATTAGAGGAAGGATTGAAGGAGCTGAAGGGTAAGGCAACCCCATAGGAAGATGAACAACATCAGCTAACCGTTACCCATAGAAGTTCCCAGAGACTAAGTCACCAACTGAGCACCATATATTGGTTGGTCTGTGGCCCCTGGTGCATATGTAACTGCCTTGTCTGGCCTCAATGGGAGAGAATGTACATAATCCTGTACAGATTTGATGCTCCACAGAAGGAGAATGTGGGGAGAGAGGGAACACCCTCTTGGAGGAAAAGGGCTGGGGGATAAGAGGAAGAACTCTGGGAGGTGGGAGGGGGCAACACTTGGGATGTGAATAAATAACATCTTAAAATTCATTTTATAAAAGAAAATAAAGGAAAATGCTATTCACAGGTGATATAATAGTATATGTAAATGAGTATAAAAACTCTATCATAGAATTCCTACAGCTAAAATCACCTTCTGTAAAGAGTTGATTACAAAGTTAACTCAAAAAAAAAATTAGTAGGCCTTTTTCTTACCATTGATAAATGGGCTGATGAAGAAATAAGGGAAACAACTACCTTCACAATAGCCAGAAGTAAAATAAAATATCGTGGTGTAACTCTAATCAAACAAGGGAAATACCCATGAAACAAGAAGTCTTTAAGTTAAATGAATAAAGAAAGAAAGAAAAGAAAAATATTTTTTCAGCTGAAGTAGAAATACCACATTTATCATCCCTCCTTTTTCCCATAATATCCCAGGTAACAGTCCATGTTCCCACCTTCCTTCTCAAGTTGAAAGCCTTTCTTTCCTTTTTTTTTTTTT
>NW_022196911.1:69245709-69253693 GCF_008632895.1 Mastomys coucha | reverse complement strand
ATTATTCTTGAGGAACCTACATGTGTGAATGTGTATTTGTGAGCGTGTGCGCATGCGTGTATCTGTGGTGTGTGTATTTGTGGGTATGTGTGTGTGTGTGTCTTTTAGCTATGTGTATTTACAATTAAATAAAAACATGTCTGTGAGTGGGTTTTTGTTGTTTGTGATTATATATTGTTTAAGCAATGAACACTCTGCATTGGAAAACCCATAATGCTGATCACATTTGGTGGGAAATTAATGCTGATTTTCCTAAAACTCATTAGTTTAGTAGAATTATATGAATAGTGATGGAGACAAATAGAGGCAATATAAAGTAGGAAAAGGGAAGAGTTTCTAAACTGGGATCAGGCAAAAGATCAGTATAGAAAAAGAGGCAACATTTTTGACAAATAATAAAATAGATAGGCTTATTAAAGCCACATAGAAATAATGTTTTATGATTACTTAAAATTATATAAAATATATGTGCATATACATGTATAAGATATCTATATGTAGATTTTATGTACCTTATAAGGTCACTATAGATATAGTCACTATATATAGGGTCACTATAGATGAAAATGCTGTTAAAATGAACCACAGATCAACACAATCATGATTAGAAATCTGAGAAACACCCTGTCAAATTTTATACAGAAAATTATTTTAAATAATAAGTATAATAGAACACTATCTATTCTGCACATATCCTCTAAAACTCATTAAATGTCTTATTGTTCTAGATATGATTTCAAAAATATATTGAATATCTATGGAGGAAATGGACAACCTTCTTGATGCTCCTGATTTTAATGGAATTGCTTTGAGCATCTCTCCATGCAGAATGGTCTTGTTATCAGGCTGGTTATAAACCATCTTTACTATTCCCTAGTCTGCCTAGAACCATAGTATAATGATGATGTGTTTTATGAAAGTACTTTTCAGAATCTACTGAGATTATCCTGTGGTTTCTATGTTGTAGTTGTTTATTTACTTTATTAACTTTTCTGATTAACATATGTTGAACTATCTGCATCTCTGAATTAAAACAAACTTAAAAAGGGTATATAATCATTTATATATTTTTTGTTAATTTTCAAAATACCTTAATGCAATTTTAGCATCTATATTCATGTAGTATGCTATGACACACATCTTTCTTACTATTTGAATCAAACTCATAGTGGCTTCTTAATAGAAAAAGAGAAATTGAAATATTCCTTGAGTTTTTACACTGAAGCAAAACTTGAAGTAAGTTTTAGTTTTTCCTTGGTGGTCTAGTCAATCTCTGCCCTGAATCCATTTAACCATGAGCTTTCTTTAGTTGGAAGTCTCTGAATACACCTTCTTTTTCCATCAGAGGATTTGTGTTGATTTAAAGGGTCAATTTCATCTTGATTCAATGTTTGTAAGCCATAAATACAACATTCTTTTAGGTTTTATGAAAAGTTTCATTCCTTTTGGTGTTAAATATTTTTTAGATAAATGGGTGGAGCTAGAAAAAATCAATATGAATGAGGTACTCCAAGAAAAAAAAACACTGTAAGGTTTCTTTCATGTGCTAGGTTGAGTGATGAAGATTTGGGTGTATCTGTTATAGTTAGAATATCTGTGGCTCAGTAGCTAGTTAGGGACCAGAATTCACCTATTTATTTTTTCATAGAAGAAGAAAATGAATGACGGTGTCCTAAAGGAAAAATGAGATCAATATTATATTGAGATAGGACATAGAATAGAGAAGAACCATTATGGAGAAAAATAACAGTACAGGTCAGTTTTTAAAGTTGCATAGATACTGCGTCTATGTGTGGGGTATACATGTAAACAGGGGTGCTTTGTAGGATAATTTTCCACCCGGTGTCTTCTGGATATTAAACTCAAGTCATAAGATTGCACTGCAAGCAGCTCTAACTTCTGAACCATTTCTCTGGTTCACACTAAATATTGTTTAATGCCATACACAAAACTGCAATTATAGAAGTTTTCTAAAACATGAACATATGAAATGCTGTTTAAATGGCATTGCCACAAATTAGAATAAACAATAAAAAGCTACATGTCACTTGAAACTACAATATCATATAGTACAAAAAATGCATTGTTACTTTTTGAATTACAGGCCAAAGGAATTGTAGTCTGCTGAAATAGCACAGGAAATTACAAACACAATTATTTTCACTCCAAACCTGAGGATATGTGACCACTGCCAAAAACAATAAATACACAAAGCAGCAGAAATATTGAGTTGCATATTAAACTCAATTTTTCACATGTACTATTTTACATTCATAGTATATTTAGGTACTACTTGGGCATAGGAGGGCAAAATTATTTGTCTGTCCCAGTTATTTAATCTGTGATGTACAATGATGACCTTCCTGTAAGATGTGCTCACTGGTGTAAATAACACCATAAATGCTTTGGTAGTACCTACCACTGTTTGATTGGCATCATGGTGGCTCTGCGAGTGAAAACCTATTTCAGAAAATGTTTCTGTGGCCCATAATCTGAGACTAAACATATCTTGGATCCTATATTAAAATCTACTATTATTCCTACACATAAAAATCATAATAATAAGACTCCTAAATTTATATTGCTTTTCCAGTAGGACTGTGCATCACTCAACCTTCAATAGAGAAGCTCAATATGAAGGCCAACAACTGGAAAAGTCCAGAAATTGAGAGACTTTGAAGCACTTGGTCTTATGCAGCTATCTTTACCAAACCTCTACTATCAATGTTCAGGGACCAATGCAGAAGATGACCCAGAAGGATTATAAAGGACAGAGGTAGGAATGATGCTAAATGAACAACATCTCCACACACAACAAGAGTAATACCCATATAAACTCACTGAAAGTGTAACTGCATCCACCAGACCAATACAAGGTCAAGGCAGATAAAACCCCAGCTTTGAGAAGGGGAAAGAGATAGCAAGGGTCAAACAAGGTTAGAACCTATCTATAGTCCATAGATTTTTGGAGAGGGAAAACAAGTTTTATCCTACAGTTAATATAACATGGGGTCTATTAATCATACTCCATGGATTACGTTAAGGAAATTTGCCAGCACAAATCAGACTCCATGCTTTAACACATTTATTGGAATTCTTTGGTTGTTTTTCTTTTTTCTTTTGAGTGAGAGTCAGAGAAACAATGATATTGAGTTAGTGTGGGAAGTAAACATGATCTGCAAGAAGATGAAAGAGAAAAATATGAGTAAAATATACTCTATAAAATTCTTTATAATGATAATAAGACTATAATCACTCAAATCTACTTATCACATACATGCAACATAAAGATAATGACAGTAATTACAATATAGAACAATCATCTACTATTTCATAAAATAGGTATAATTTACTGCATTTCAAACCACCACTATTCAGATAAAATAAAACAAAACTCATATAAAAGACATGCTGTACTATTTCTCTGGTACATTATTCTGAATATCTTGTCTAATAGCATTTCAGAATTAGATTGTTTGCTGCTTTAGTATCATCATATCACATGTTATTTCATTTCAGATTACCTGGTTCTCTTACTTCTGTCTCCTCCCCATCAACAATCCATGCTTCTTTGTTTTGTTCAAGACAGATGATTAGCTCTTGTTTTGAAACAGAAACACCTGTATATTCAAACAGACATACCATTAAACATAGCTGTGCATTAGCAATAGGAATGTAGTACTGTGAGCATGATTTCCAGATGCTCTTTGCTCCCTGCTGCCACCACTGTGGTGAATTCATCATCGGCCGGGTTATCAAAGCCATGAACAACAGCTGGCATCCTGAGTGCTTCCGATGTGACCTCTGATAGGAGGTACTGGCAGACATAGGGTTTGTCAAGGATGCTGGCACACATCTATGCTACCCATGTCATAATCATGAAAAGGCCAGAGGCCTTGGAAAATACATCTGCCAGACATGCCATGCCATCATTGATGAACAGCCTCTGATCTTCAAGAATGATCCTTACCATCCAGACCACTTCAACTGTGCCAACTGTGGGAAGAAGCTAAGTGCTGATGCTCAGGTGCTGAAAGGGGAGTTATACTGTCTGGCATACCATGATAAGATGGGGGTCCCTATTTGTGGCGCCTGCCGGAGGCCCATTGAAGGCCAAGTACTGAATGCCACAGGCAAGCAATGGCATGTGGAGCATTTTGTTTATGCCAAATGTGTAAAACCATTCTTGGACATCACCATTATGAGAGGAAGGGCTTGGCCTATTGTGGAACTCACTGTAATCAGCTATTTGGTGATGTTTGTTTCCTCTGCAACCATGTCATAGAAGGTGATGTGGTCTCTGCCCTCAACAAGGCCTGGCATGTGAGCTGCTTTGCTTGTTCTACCTGCAATACCAAACTGACATTCAAGAATGAATTTGAGGTGTTTGACATGAAGCCGGTCTGTAAGAAGTGCTATGAGAAATATCCTTTGGGGCTGAAGAAAAGACTTAAGAAACTATCTGATACCTTAGGAAGGAAATAACTTTTGGTGTCTTTTTCTTTCTCCTCTAATCAACGTTACTTAACTTGATCGACCTTGATCCACCCTTGCTTAAAACTATATCAAAGGATTAGAGAGAATGGTTTTCTTCATTTCCCTTTTCTCATTTAAAATGAAATAAAATGTTTATTTCTATGAAAAAAAACCATGAAATCGTGACTTTCATTTTTTTAGCCATATATTAGTCTGTAGGATTAAAAGTATATAACCAAAAAACAAACAAACAAACAAACAAACAAAAGGTTAAAGGGTATTTTTAATTGAGCCATCCAAAATATAAATTTAACTCTTTAGAATTAAACACCCTGCTCTGAGGACCAACAGAAGCACTTGCTGCCAGTCCTAGTGGACTAAGTTAAATCCTTAAGAAAGTATCTGAGGCCATGTCCATGTGGGTCGTGTAAACGAGAACTCACTCCCACAAGTTGTCTTCTAGGCTCCACTGTCGGCCATGGTGGATATACACCAACACACACGATTAATAAATGTATGAACAACCACTGTTCTAAAGAGTCAGCTTTTACATGACTCACATTTTAAAGGACCCCAAACTTTGCTTTCCTTGATATCATAAGAATATAATCTCTTTCATGTACTGGGAACTATATAGGGGAAATAAGTAGGCTACCAGAGCAGTCCTGTGTAGGCATGTGCTTATCCAGTTAGCATTGTGAAAGGAACATGCATATTACTAAAGACCAGTCCTGTGTGGGCATGTGGTTATCCAGTTAGAATAGTAAAAGGAACATGCATATTACTAAAGAGCAAAACATTTCAGAATGGCTTAGTTTTTTTTTTTTTTATTAAATCACTATGCTTAGTTTTCTATTTTGTTCTCCTTATAAATTTTTCCTTCATAAAATTACTTAACATACTAGCTACTAATAGCTTTTACATTTTTTGAGCAAAACAAAAAAAAATACCAGTTATTTAGAAAATACTGCATACATTGTGATGTTGGGGAAATGAAGCATTTTAAAAATATATTATACAATTATGCTCCTAAGCTTACTGTAAAATATATAGCATTCAAGTGGGACATGAAATGCACTGTTAGGCAGCTTGGAGTATGGCTTTCAAAAGTGAGTGTGAGCCAGGTGTGGTGGCACTAGGCTTCAATTCCAGAACTCTGGAGGCCAAGACAGGCAGATCTCTGTGAGTCCTAGGCCAACCAGGGCTGCATATTAAAACCTTGTTTCAGAAAGAATGGCTATATCTCATATTACCTTTGTGCTAATAGCTATGCTTCATATATAATCTAACGTGCCTTGCCTTAGAAAACTGCATCCTATAATCTGGAATTCTAGCTATTTCCTATAAAACCAAAATAAGTATTTTGACTTAGATTCATAAATTTAGAATCACTCACCACTGATATAAACTTTAAAAATTATTTTCTCAGGAATCCAATGAAAGTTAATTCCTGCCCTCTTAGTAGGACTATGCTGAATTATTAAAACATATTTTAATGAAGGCTTTTTTATTTAAAATGTCATAACTGGATTTTATTTACTATAAAGTAGTAAAACAGTATAAATGATACTTTTAGATTGAAAGATGGTAGTAAGAGTATCAATTTTAAGTAAAAATCAGTGAGTTCTATTTTATAAAAACTTTATCCTGAAATGTCTGGACCATTCTTTTTGTATAAACTTAATATGCAAAAATATGAACATTTTTAAATTTTTCTGCTGCTAATATGTTACCTTCTTTTTCTCAGTTGCCAAGATATATTTTGCAAACATTGCATTGTAGTCTCAGTACTTGGGATGCTGAGATTGCCAGGAGTTCTAGGTTACAGTGTGAGATGCTATTCCCCAAAACATCCCCACAAACAAAAACACTAGTGTATTGTTTTGCCATAAAGAATATCTCAGGAGCCTAGGAAAATGCTCCGTCAATATCATGCTTGGGCTCCCTGAAAATGCTACCACAGCAGGAAGGTAGAGCCCTGAACTTAGTTTTAGGAAAGCATTTATAAAGGCAAGAAGGGGGTATCTAGCCTGGTATGCATCAGATTGGGGAGCCATTATGGCCTATAACTGGTGCTGGGAGCCAAACCATAAAATTGATTTCTGCTTTTCTCCTATTGGTGGGTGTTAAGAAGTTGAATTGTCAGAAGCAGGATTGTAACATTTGGGTACAGATTTGTTGGGTAATAACCTGGAAACTAGTGCTAGACACGTGTTTTATTGGGCAATAACTTGGAAACTTGTGAGAGACGTAAGTCTTTTTGGGGAGTAACCTGAAAACTGGTGCTAGGTACTGGCCTGTTAGTTTATTTGAGTTCAGTCTTAGGTCAGGTTCTCTAAAAAGGAGTCTGAGCCCCAAAGATTTGGTTTCTCACATGTGATAATACATCAAACAAAGAAAATATTAAATGTAAAAAATTCCTTACACAAAATATCCGGGAAATCTGGGATACTGCCATGTCCAGTGTGGCTGTATAAGGGAAGGTGTGACACAGTTCCTGCCCCTTGAGCATCCTCAGGCCATTGATCTACATGATAACCATGAATGTTGATGGTTGCTGTTGTCCTGAAGCTGATCTGCTATCCTTACTACTCTACTTTCAATCTTTCTTTCTGAGGAATATTCTTTCTGCTATTACTCATATTGAAACATGTGATTCTCAGGAATGAAGAATATAGATGATCATGAGGCTGTGGAGAACAAGTAACAGGCCTTCTGCTTCATCTTCAGGCCCATGGGAAAAGATCTAGATGACATAACCACAAAGACCACAAAAGCCTTTGTGGTCCCCTGTAGAAATAATTTATTGTCAGACTTATCCTTGAATTTGGAATCATGAAGAAATACATGCACCCTCTCAATCTCCACAGATAGAGAAAACAAGATATTTCAAGACAAATACAGATTTAAACAATATCTACCCAGAAATCCAGCTCTACAAAAAATGCTAGAAGGAAAACTCCAACTCATGAAGGCTAATGACATCCAAGGAAACAGGAAATAAGTAATTCTATAAAAGCAAAAACAATACAAGGGAAGGACATACATTACACCAAAATAAAAGGAATTAACAATCACTGGCCATTAATATCTCTCAACACCATGGACTCAATTCCCCAATAGAAACATACATACTAACAAACAGATCCTAAAACAGTACTCATCATTCTGCTACGTACAAGAAACACACCTCAACAACACCCAGAGGAAGCTCAACTCCCAGGAGCTCTGACTGGGCTGGGGTCCAGAGTAGACCTTGGGCACATGCTCGGCAGCCAGTCCCACAACACCCAGAGGAAGTTCCACTCCCAGGTGCTCTGACACACCCAGGATCAGAGGTGAGCAGGAACCAACATCTGTCCCAACACTGGGAGTAACTGGGACCAGCGAGACTAGGCACACAGGAACTCTGCCAGCCCAGTGACTCTGGTTCCTTCCAATCTGTCTGGGTTAGTGTTCTGAGCAGACCTTGGGCACAAGATCTGCAGCCAGTCCCACAACACACAGA
>NW_022196911.1:69243639-69244130 GCF_008632895.1 Mastomys coucha | reverse complement strand
CAATGATCTCTCTAATTTGGTAATTGGAGAAATAGGTCCAACATTGTACAATCCATATACACTGTCAGATTGTTTGTTTGTGACAGTGTCTTGCTGTGTACAACATAAAGGTCTTGAAATCTTGTTTCTCCTATCTCAGCCTCTCTATTAGTAGTATTGTTTTTTTCATGTTTTTACACTATACTATGGTTTTCAGACCAGCTTTTATATTTCAAAATATTTATATACCCAAAAGAAACATAGATGATTAACTAGGGAGGTGGCTTGTAAGAGAACAACAAAGTGAAACTGAATGCTTTGCTTGACATCTGTAACTCTTGTATCAAGTTTGAAGAAGAGGATTTTATAAGTTACTCTTTTTCTGAGATGAATGCTTTGCCAAATTATCACAGCTAATGAACCAAATTCTTACCCTCACCTAACGTCTGTGCCACTCTCCAAGCAGAACCATTGTTCATTGAAACAGTTGGTGAATGACTTTATGGATAGAC
>NW_022196911.1:69241105-69243321 GCF_008632895.1 Mastomys coucha | reverse complement strand
TTGTAGGTATTGAAGGGGGTCTATGGGAGGAGTGGTGGTACAAAAGGGGAACAAGAATGTGATTCAATCCTATTTAGTTAAAATACATTTTTAATGTAATAAAAAAAGAAAGAAAGAAAGAAAGAAAGAAACATACCTCAGCATTTAAGATAGGCATTACCTGAGATTAAAGGGGTGGAAAATATGTTTTCCAAGCAAACAGACCCAAGAAACAATATGAATTAGCTGTTCTAATATCTAATAAAATATACTTTCTGCAAAAATTAATCAAAAGAGAGAGGGAAGAATATTACATCCTCATCAAAGAAAAATCTACCAAGATGTTTGCCCAATTCTGAACATCTATGTCCCAAACACAAGGGTACTCACAATTATACAAAAACATTGCTGAACTTTAACTGCACAATAACCCCACTCATTATTAGTGGGAGATTTCAAGATCCAACCTCTCCATCCGGACAAAAACTATATAAAGAAATAATGAATGAAGATGGTGTTATCAATCGAATGAATGTAACAGATATCTACACAACATTTCATCCAAACACAAAAGAGTATGCCTGCTTCTCAGCACCTCATAGAACATTCTCCAAACTAGAACATAGATTTGGTCCCAAAGTAAGCCTGAACAAATACAAGAAAAATAGAAATAACAACTTGTATCTTATTAGGCCACCATGGATTTAAGCTGGAATTTAACAAAAACAGAAACATCAAAAATCCCAAACACTCATGGAAATTGAACAACTCTATATTCATTGATCACTGGATGAGGAAATAAATAAATAAATAAATAAATAAATAAATAAATAAATGACATTTGGGATGTAAATACTAAATTAATTAAAAAATCTATATCCAACATCATGCTAAATGAAGAACACTTGAAACAATCATACTCATTTTAAAATTGTTAAAATAGACATCATTGAATCAAGGAATGGATAAAGAAATGTACATTTACACAATGGAATATTTCTCAGCTGTTATAAATGACATCATGAAATTTACAGGCAAATAAATGTAAATTTAAAAAAAAAAACATAATCACAAGTGAGGTATTCCAGATACAGAAAGAAATATATGGTATGCATTTATTTATAAGTGTACATTATCTCTTACATATATGATAATAAGATACAATCTACAGATTCAGAGAGGTTATGTACAAGGGGGGTTATACTGAGGAAGCATGGATCTCCATGGGAAGGGGAAATAGAATATACTCTGATAGTGGACTGGGTCAGATGTAGACAGAAGTAGAAGGGATCTAGTGGTAAGGGAGAATGGAGAGAGAGAGAGAGAGAGAGAGAGAGAGAGAGAGAGAGAGAGAGAGAGAGAGAGAGAGAACAGGGACAGTTTGAATTGGGTGTGAAATACTTACAGATTGGTGAGAACCTGGTGCTCTGGGAACTTTCAATCTATGAGGGTGACCCATGAGAGGACTCTTAGTAATGGAAGATACAGAGTTTGAACTGGACCTCTTTTGTCGTGGGTTACATTTGGTGGAGTTGTTGGCTGAGGTGGTCCTGTATACATCCCTAAACAAGCCAGGGTGATACTAAGACCAAGGTTAGCTCTCTGAAAGTTGAGAGTTGGGCTCTATAGCCAAACAATTCACATATCACATTGAATATAGAAAGGTCAAGTTAGCAAAGGATGGAAGTCCCCTACATTTAAGTCTCTTTAGTGCAAGAAGTTACTATATAGGCTTCAGAAAAAGAAACCATGACACCAAAAGAACAATGGGGTTTTTTTGTCTGGTTGGTTTTTTTGTTTGTTTGTTTGTTTTTGTTTTTGATTTTTGGGGGGTTTTTTGTTCCACCTACAATGTGTTCTGCCTGCAAGATGTACTGGAGCAATGGTAGTGCAGAATTTGTGGGAGTGGCCAACCAATGTTTGGTTAAATTTGAGGTGCGGTCCACAAGGGGAATCACATGCCCTACACTGCCCAAATGGCCAGAAACAGGGTAAAATAAAATATGACTGGAAGAAATAAAGCACAAAAATCAATGAAATGAGTCCCAATGATATTCTGCTGTACTTCTAGATCAGTGCTTTGTCCAGTCAATCATTATCAGAAAGGCTTTATCTGGCAATAGATTAAAGTGGTTGCAGAGACATACAGGAAGAGATTATGCAGAGTGATGTGTATGTATGTGTGTGTGTGTGTGTGTGTGTATGTGTGTGTGTGTATGTGTGTGTGTGTATGTGTG
>NW_022196911.1:69232347-69240770 GCF_008632895.1 Mastomys coucha | reverse complement strand
TGTGTGTAATTTAGAGGTCTCTATCAGATCCCTCCCCTCAGCGACCAGAGAATGCCACATAAAAGGGAGAAGAAAGATTATAGGAGTCAGAGTTGGACGAACCAGAAGAACATTGCCCATCATATCAACTAAGCAAAGCTCACATAGGAATACAAAACTGGAATACCAAGAACTGGGTCTACGTAGTTCTGCATCAGAAAAGGTTAAATCTTTTAGCTTAATGTGTTTGAGGGACTCCAAACAATGGGTTTAACTCTGACTCTATTGTCTGCTATTAAGACTAATTTGCTCCTATTTGAGTTGTCTTGTCCAGCTTAATATGAGGGCATTTGCCTTGTATTGTTGTATCCTATTTGCTGTCATCTCTTAGAAGTATATTTTTTTCCAAAGTAGAAATGAAGGGGGGGTATATCTGAGGAGGGGGGCCTAGGAAGAGTGGATGAAGGGTTGTATTATATGGTTGGGTGGTATTATATGTGAAAAGAATCCTATTAAAATTAATAAATAACAGAATTCAAGGAACGGAGATCTGATAAAACAGTGGCTGTTACCTAATGTTTTTCTAGAGTCAGCACTGGGATGACATCACTGAGTCAGTCGGGTCTCTTTCCTTTACTACACTACTTTGTAAAATTCCCTTTTGTAAATGGAAATATTATGCAGTGTATCTTATTGTAGGGATATATTTTAAATATTATTATCAATACAATTACTAGATAAATTTAAGTTTTAAAACTCCAATACAGGCATCATAACAAAATTTGCTTCTTACTAAGGACTCTGATGAGGGCCTCTTTCATATCTCTGTTTCGTAGGCTGTAGATGAAGGGATTCAGCATGGGAGTCACCACTGTGTACATCAAAGCCATGACAGTTTCCTTCACAGTAGAGTTATTAGCTGATGGACATATGTAAACACCAATAATTGTCCCATAGAACAGTGAGACCACAGATAAGTGGGAGCCACAGGTGGAAAAGATCTTGTGTATGCCCCGTGTAGATGAAAACTTTAGAATGGAGAAGACAATTTGTACATATGAAATAACAATGAATAAGAATGGGATCACAATATCAAGCCCTCCCAAGATAAATATCATTAGTTCATTAATATAAGTGTCAGAGCAAGCTAACTTGAGCAGAACAGATATGTCACAGAAGAAGTGGTCGATTACATTGTCCTCACAGAATGACAATCTTGCCAAGAGTAGAGTATGTAGCATGGAATACAGAATGGTAAATACCCAGGAGAGCACCACCAGAGACACACAGAGCTTGGGGCTCATGATGCGAGTGTAATGAAGGGGGGAGCATATTGCTACATAGCGGTCATAGGCCATGACCACAAGAAGAACGTTCTCCAGGTTTGCAAAAACCATGAAAAAGTACATCTGTGTCAGGCATCCTGCATAGGAGATGGATGTGTCCTGGCTCTGCATGTTCTGCAGCAACTTGGGCATTGTGACAGAGGAAAAACAGAGATCAGAGAAGGACAAGTTGCTGAGAAAAAAGTACATGGGTGTGTGGAGATGGGAGTCCAGATGAATGAGGGTGATGATGATGAGGTTCCCCAGTATGGTGGTGAGGTACATGGCCAGGAACAGGACATAAAACAGGTGCTGGTGTTCAGGGGGAATGGGCAGGCCCAGGAGGAGGAACTGAGAGATGGTAGTCTGGTTTTTCATTATCATTCTTATTCTTCAGTATTCTAATGAGAAAATTATTGGAGTCACTTGAAATTTAAAATAAAAAGAATATATATTCAGGAAATAAATTGTACAAAAATGGATTTTACAGTCATCATAGTAGTTATAACCTCAAAACTCCAAATGCCTGCAATCGTTACAATCATTAATGTTTTTTCAACTTCTCTTCAATACGTTCCAATCGCTTCTTTTTTCCCAGACACTTCTGTGCTGTTTCTACTGAAATACAAAATGTACTAATGCTTCTCTCTCCTGCTACCTGTGCATCCTGGTTGACTGTTGTCTATTCATTTGCAATTTGCTTTTATTTTGTATATTGATGTTATTGAAGAATTTGTATAAATATTAGCATCGTAATTTTATATGACTTTCCAGGAAAACTCGCATACTCCTATGTTCTATATTACTCTTTCAACCTTGGAATGATTCTGTAACATAGACACTTTTACTCCACTGTAAAATAATTAACTGCATTCCATTACTTTATGACAGGCAACAGACCCTCAAAAGATCCAAGTGAAACTTATGTTTTCATTTTGTTCTCTCCCAAAGCATTCCTTGTTCTACCTTTCTGGTTTCCCATAGGTCAGTAAAAGGTTTTCATCAGAAATCAGTGATTTTTTTCTTTGTTCATTCATTGTTGCTCAAGTTATTTTTTATAAGATATTTTCTTTATGTACATTTCAATGTTATCCCCTTTCCTGGTTTCCCCTCCAAAAACCTCCTATTCCATCTCCCCTCCCCCTGCTCACCAATCCACCCTCTCCCACTTCCCTGTCCTGGCATTCCCCTACAATGGGGCATCAAGCCTTCTCAGGACCAAGGGCCTCTCCTCCCATTGATGTCCAACAAGGCCATCCTCTGCTGCATATGCAGCTGGAGCCATGGTTTCCTCCATGGGTTCTTTTTTTATAAGACATTTTCCTTATTTACATTTTGAATGTTATCCCCTTTCTCAGTTTCCCCCTTCCCCGAAACCCCCTATCCCATCCTCTCTCCTACTGCTTCTATGAGGGTGTCCCCCACCCACCCAACCATGCCTGCTTCCCTGCACTTGTATTCCCCTACATTGGGGCATCGACCTTCAAAGGACCAAGGGCCTCTCTTCCCATTGATGCTAGACAAAGCCATCCTCTGCTACATGCAGCTGGAACCATGAGTCCCTCCATGTGTACTTTTTGGTTGGTGGTTTAGTCCCTGGAAGCTCTGGGGTCTCTGGTTGGTTCATATTGTTGTTCTTCCTATGGGGTTGCAAACACCTTCAACTCCTTCAGTCCTTGCCCTAACTCCTCCACTAGGAACCCCGTGCTCAGTCCAATAGTTGGCTGCAGGCATCTGCCTCTCTATTTTCAGGCTCTGACAGCCTCTCAGGAGACAACTATATCAGACTCCTGTCAGCATGCACTTCTTGGCATCCAAAATAGTGTCTGCATTTTGTGGCTGTATATGGGATGGATCCCCAGGTGGGGCAGTCTCTGGATGGCCTTTCCTTCAGTCTCTGTTCCATACTTTGGCTCGGTATTCCCTCCTGTGAGTTTGTGTGTGTGTGTGTGTGTGTGTGTGTGTGTGTGTGTGTGTGTCCCTTCTAGGAAGGACAAAAGCATTCACACTTTCATCTTCCTTTTTCTTGAGCTTTATATGGTTTGTAATTGTATCTTGGATATTCCAAGCTTTAGGATTAATATCTACTTATCAGTGAGTTCATATCATGTGTGTTCTTTTGTAACTGGCTTATCTCACTCAGGATGATATTTTCTAGTTTCATTAATTTGCCTAAGAATTTCATGAAGTCATTGTTTTTTATACCTGAGTAATGCTTTATTGTGTAAATGTGACATATTTTATGTATCCATTCCTCTGTGGGAGGACATCTGGGTTCTTTCCAGCTTCTTGCTATTATAAATAAGGCTGCTATGAACTTAGTAGAGCATGTGTCCTTGTTATATGTTGGGACATCTTTTGGGTATATGCCCAGGAGTTGTATAGCTGTGTCCTCAGGTAACACTATGTCCAATTTTCTGAGGAACTACCAGACTGATTTCCAGAGTGGTTGTACCAGCTTGCAATCCCACCAACAATGGAGGAGTGTTCCTCTTTCTCTTTAAATCTGTTTATGTTTTCTTACCTTAAACTGCAGTCACACATTATACAGAGTCTACCCTAAATTCATCTTCTATTTTCTCAGTTCTTCTCTGTAAGCTTATATCAATATAAGAGGTCCACATTTTGTCTTTACTGGAATACAGAGGTTAACTTAGTAATGATCATGTTCTCAGGTCTCCTGATCCTTCTTTCTCCTTCATCATGTTGGCATTCTAACAAAGAAGTTCCATCATATTTTTTTCTGATTTATTTTTCTGATTGCCAGGATAAGTTCAGAGCTCCTCCAAGGACACAAATGCTGTTTCATTATCTCACAGGTACCAGTGGCACATCTCATATAGTCTCACAGTGACACTTGTATCTCTCTCTTTATCAATGCTGGGATTAGGACTCTTTAACTCCTTCATTTTAGAGTTGTTCCTCCTCTTGCCTATTACTTCCCTGATTCCTCTTCATCTGTTTCATCCTCACTCATAGGTCAGAGATATTGCCTATGCCGTACTGAGCTGAATTTACTCTGTCCTTCCATACTAAGTGTTACCTTCAACTATGTTCCCTAGCATCATATCCATATCCCATGCAGCTAAATATGTGGCTACTGTTTAATCTCTACTCACATTAAGTGTAAACTCTATGTAGAAAAGGTCATATAAGTCTTCATTTTGTTTGGTTGTTTACAACCATTCAGATTTTCCAACTAAGGCCAATACCTGTCGTGATGCATGAAATTGGCCGATGAACATTTGTTACATGCTGCTCAAAATGAGACAGATTTTTTTTATCATCAAAGGTAGAAAAGTCCCCATTTAAATATGAAGACTTGAAAAGTTAAACTCTCAACTACTCATCCAAGATCTGGTATTATATTTCTGCAATGATAGGGTTAATCGTTTGTATCACTCCACAGTGAAACTGATGACTCCAAAACATATCCATATGGTTTAATACTCAAAATGTCATTGACATTGATGCAACAAGTAAACAAGATGGAAAATTTTATGAATTAGAAAAAAAAAGAAGCAATGGATACTTTGGAATTTCACTTGGGTTATTCTTCAGAATTCTATAGTATATGTGATGGTGACTTCATGCATCAAGAGGGTTAAGCCCTGATAGTGATTTGGACCATGCTAGTTGCTATGCAGATATTCTGTAAATGTCATTAAAATCTGTAGACATTCAGTAAGTCACTAACACTTCACTACAAGGTGAGGTTCATGCATTCAGATAAAAGAATTAGGGAGAAAATAATTTGCTGTAGAAAAATGTTGCACCTTCTGCCTTAGATACAAGTGTGTAATATCCACACTTCTCAGTGCCTCCACCATTATATACAGTTCTTCAAATGTTTTCCTGATCAGTCTCTATCACTGGGCAGTCTGTATCCTAGTCACATGCATGGAAAGGCATGTATGAGTGCACACACATAATTGCACACACACACACACACACACACACACACACACACACACACCATTCTGTGATTCTGGAAATCACTGGCTATTGAATTTATCACAGGTCTAAAGCTGACACAACAGAAGAAACATCAAGAGATCTAAACAACTTTCTTTCTCAAAAATGCTACAACCTAATCTAACTGCTTTCACCTTCATAGACTGACAGTTTTTCAATACAGCTGAATTCAAAGATTGTTCACTTAGACTTTGTGGGTTAGCATTATAGAGAATAAACCATATAGGGAAAAGAAAAATATGCACCATTTAAAAAGTTGCTCTTCTTATGTATTCCCCACTGGCCTCAAAAATGGAACACTCATTACTTCTGCATCCCAAGTAATGCCATGACAAAAATGTGCCACTGTACCAGTTCTCTTTCTCTCATGTAAATGAACAGTACTTTTGTGTTATGTATACATGTATGCCAAGATGAAAATCTGAGAAATCATCATCCACAATTACCACTGATGGGTCGATGGACTTCTTAACTTCTCTATATATTAAGACTGTAGTTCTCAAATTAAACTCCACATAAAAACCATAAAGGGTATGTTTCTCATATTTGGCACACCTGCATATTAGTTAGTGTGCTGTAGAAATACTGAGTTTGATTGAGTAGCTTTCACTGTAGATTGACATTAACACCTAGATAATGTTAATATCATTCTTGATGAACTGTACTAAGGAACAATCACATGCCAGAACAATGATTCAGATATTTGTAGACTTGTACAGATAAAGTTAATCATCTTTTTAATAGGACACTATTTCAGAGTTTGTCCAGACCCCAGAGGTAAAAGTATAGTAAACAAACCTTAAGCATTAAAGAACGGAACTCCTTCTTTTGGTACATTCTTTTTGGGAATATTATGATATTGGGAAAAAATCATGAGTAATTGTAATGAACACAACAATAGGAAAGTATTTATTTTATGATGACCATAGAATAAAAACTATCACAGTATGACTAAGAAAAGAAGACATATATCATACCTGAAGAATCTGTCTTTCATAAAACAGAAATTCCAGTTGATTTCATGACACCTGCTTATTTTCCTGAATGTACACAGCACTGATGAGATGGGTCTGAGCCATAGTTTCCGGCTCATGCTCCTGATCAACTTTATTTTATTTGCAGACAGAAGAATAGCAGCTGCTGTATACACATCACCTATCTGCACAATCCCTACTTACAACCTTCTGCTGCCATCCCTGGACCTTAAGTGCCCAGCATCCCAGAGGTAGACAGATCCTGTATAACTCATTAAAGACATAGTAATTACCCTGGACCTTTCTAGGACCAAGTTACCTCAGAGATTTCTAGTGGAGGTCAATTATAGTCAATTATCGCTGTTTCCTACACATAGGAGATGGTAGAATTTAAAGAAAAACAAACTAACTAGATAAATAAATATCAGAATTAATAATGCCAAAAAGCATGGAAAAGCATACTTGTTCCATGTTCAGGTAATGAACAGGGCATCTCTTGACTTCATTTTGTTAGTGGGAAAAGTGAAGAAGGTTGAATGAAAACCACCTCACATTATCAGGAATTATTGCGTATGTTATTAACTTAAGGTGTCTCACTGAACGAAATTTAGACAAACAGCTATGAATAGTTTTTAAATTTTTGGTTTTGAGCCTAACCTTTAAGTTCTGAGTCACCTCTCCAGCCCATCCATCAGTAGATTTTAAACAGAATGACACTGTAGAAAACCACCCACACTTCTAAGCTTCCAAGAACAGGATCAAAATTCAACATAACTATCTACAGGAGGATGTAGGGCAGAGATATAACCTTCTTGAAATTTTTAAATTTTACATTCTCTCTGTGCCAAGATGTAAAAGGGCAGGAATAGGGCAAACAGCTGGCAAGTTTAAAGTTTCTGCAAGCCAATAGAAAAGCAGTCCAATAGTTCTACCAGAAGACCCAGCTATACCACTCCTGGGCATATACCCAGAAGATGCTCCAACATGTAATAAGGACCCATGCTCTACCATGTTCATAGCAGCCTTATTTATAATAGCCAGAAACAACCCAGATGTCCCTTAACAGAGGAATGGATACAGAAATTGTGGTACATCTACACAATGGAGTACTACTCAGCTATTAAAAACAATGAATTTATGAAATTCTTAGGAAAGTGGATGGATCTGGAGAATATCATCCTGAGTGAGGTAACCCAATCACAAAAGAACACATATGGTATGCACTCTATGATAAGTGGTTATTAGCCCAGAATTTCGGAATATAGGAGGAACAACCCACAAACCACAAGAAATTCAAGAAGGAAGACCAAAATGTGGACATTTCGTTCCTTCTTAAAAGGGGGAACAAAATACCAATAGAAGGAGTTGCAGAGCCTAACTATGGAGCAGAGACTGAAGGAAGGACAATCCAACCTGATACAGCTGTCTCCTGAGAGGCTCTGACAGTACCTGACTAATACAGATGTAGAGGCTCACAGCCATCCATTGAACTGAGTACAGGATCCCCAATGAAGGAGTTAGAGAAAGGACCAAAGGAGCTGAAGGGTTTGCAGCTCCTTAGGACAAACAACAATATGAACTATTACCCTCAGTCAGAATGGCTAGGATAAAAAGCTCAGGTGACAGCAGATGGAATTACCTCTTTTTTAAAATTTCATTAATTCACTTTACTTCCAATATTAGCATTCCCTCTCCTCCCAGTACTCCCTTATACAGATCCTCCCCTTTTGCCCCCTACAAGTTTCCTCTGAAAAGGAGGATCCCCACTTGGGTATCAACAGACACACACACACACACACACACACACATCACTGCAAGACTAGGTGCATCCTCTCCCACTCAGGCCAGACAAGGCAGCTGATTCAGGGATATATCTGCTCCAGTTATTGGGCGACCTGTATAAAGACCAAGCTGTATAGTGGCTACTTATGTGCTGAGGGCATAGGTCCAGTCTATGCTCACTCATTGATTGGTAGTTCAGTCTCTGGGAACTCCCAGGGGTCCATGTTAGTTGATTCTGTGGAGTAACCTCTACCCTCCAGTTTCCTTAATCTATCCCCCAACTCTTCCACATGACTTTCTGAGTTCCATCTAATGTTTGGCTATGGGTCTATGTTTCAGTCAGCTGCTGGATAGAGTCTCTCAGAGGGCAGTTATGTTAGGCTCCTGT
>NW_022196911.1:69231419-69232336 GCF_008632895.1 Mastomys coucha | reverse complement strand
TTTAAGGACAAGATTTTGAAAGTAAAATGAATGAAGCTATATGAGACCAAGACACATAATCAAATCTTACACATAGAAAGATAACATTCTGGGAAGCAGCAACATTTGTAAGACTTCACAGATGCAGGAAATCTCATCCTGTCTACAGGATCACTCATCCACTTCTACCTGAGAATGTCCAGGTTTTATTTTGCTGAATCAGAGGCCTCACTCAATTTCAAACTATCTGTGATACACTCAGCCTAGAAAAGCTTCCTACGCCACATGCTCTCCTTGTGCTTAAAGATGAGAAACTTCTCACCAATCACTTCCTCTTACACGGGTTGTTATGATATACTTCGGGCTTCTCCAGGGTGCTCATCTTCTGCTACTCAGCTCCACTTTTCCATAAAAGGCTGCTCATACCAATTCTCTTCTAACCTCTGACCCAGAATGATGTGAGCACATCTGCAAGAACTTTAGCCTGTGGATTTCTTGCTCATCTTGCTTGAGGGAAGGTTTGACTTCCTTATGTGCAGCATCTGCTTCCTTAGTCACCATCTGGACTCCACCAGCAGAAGGGGAATTCAACTTTCTGTCCCTCTCTGTTTCTCTATTTTCTCTGCTTTGATCAATGGACAGTCTGTCCATTTTCTGTCTTAATTTGTGTTTTGGGAACCACTTTTCCCTATGGCCCCACCTTATTGAAGCACCTGGCCTATAGTCATGTTCCTCTTTTTCTTTTTGTTCTCTTTCACAGTGTCTACTTTCTGCTCTGCTTAATCCTTCTTCCTCAGCCCTGCTCACTCCAGAGTCTTCCCCAGCATCCTTCTCTACGTCTTCTGTCAAGATGCTACATCATTTTTCTACTCTTGGCTGAAGTGCTCTAGCTTTTTTCTTTTTCCTTTGGTCTCCTATATGGAGTCTGTTAGAAAAGT
>NW_022196911.1:69228322-69229705 GCF_008632895.1 Mastomys coucha | reverse complement strand
CAGAGAAAAAGAAACAATACTAAAATCAGCAAGGTGAAAAGCCAGGAAACACAAAAGTGCAGATGTATTAGAATTATATCCAACTTCTCACAAAAGACTCTTTAAGCTAGAAAGTCCTAGACAGATGTCTTGAAACTTCTAAAAGACCACAGATGTTAACCTAGATTACTATATGCTGCAAAACTCAGTCATCATAAATGGGAAAAACAAGATTTTTCAAGAGAAATTCAAATTCAAACAATGTGTACCCACAAATACAGCCCTACAGGAAAAACAACAACAAAAACAAAACAAAACAAACAAACAAAAACAGAAGTAAAACTCCAACCCAACAAGGATAACTACATCCAAGAAAATACAGGGAATAAGTAATTCCATACCATCAAGCAAGGAAATCAGACATACACACACACACACACACACACACACAGATACACTCACACACACACACACATACATACATACATACATACATACATACATACATACACAGAAAGACCAACAACATCAAAATTACAGAAAATAACATTCCATGGTCATAAATGTCTCTCAGCATCAATAGAATCAATTCCCCAGTAAAATGACACAAACAAACAGAATAGATGTGAAAATAAGATCCATCATTCTGCTGAATACAAGACACACACCTTAGCAATAAAGATAAAAATTACCTCAGAACAAAAGGTTGGAAATGTTGTACAAGAAAATGGACCAAGAAGCAAGGTAGAATAGCCATTCTAATATTTAATAAAATAGACTGTTAATTATAACTACTCAAAGAGACAAGAAAGGAAAGTTCATAGTCACCAAAAAATAACCCTCAAAGATGAAATCTAAATTCTGAAAATCTATGCTCTAAACACAAGGTTGCTCCCATGTGTAAAAGAAACATTGCTAAAGCTTAAATCCCACATAGAAACCCAACATTAATAGTTGGAAACTTCAACACCCCAATCTTATCAATTGACAGGTCATTCAGAAAAAAGCTAAACAGAAAAATAATAAAAATAATAAAACTCACAGACATTATGAGTCATATCAGCCTACCAGACATGAAGAGAATATTTCACCAAACACACACACACACAAAATATATACCTTCTTCTCAGCATCTCATGGATCCTTCTCCAAAATAAACAATACAGTTGGTCACAAAGTAAGCCTCAACAGATATAAGAAAATAGAAATAACACCTTGAATCTTACCAGACTATCATAGATTAAGGCTGGAATTAATGAACAACAGAAACCCCAGAAAGTCTGCACATCCATAGAAATTGAACAACTCCTTACTCAGTGACCTCTGTGTCAGGGAAGAAATAAAGAAACAAATTAGACTTTCTAGAAATCACTGAAAATGAAGGTACAACATACTCAAATTTAT
>NW_022196911.1:69226324-69227187 GCF_008632895.1 Mastomys coucha | reverse complement strand
CAATGGAGTACTACTCAGCTATTAAAAACAATAAATTCATGAAATTCTTAGGCAAATGGATGGAACTACAAATATCATCCTGAGTGAGGAAACCCAATCACAAAAGAACACACCTGGTATGTACTCTCTGATAAGTGAATATCATCCCAAAAGCTCAAAATATCCAAGATACAATCCACAAATCACAAGAAACTCAAGAAGAAGGAAGACCAAATTGTGGATACTTCAATCCTTCTTAGAAGGGGGAACAAAATACCCATGGAAGGAGTGGCAGAAACAAAGTATGGAACAGAGACAGAAGGAAGGACAATTCAGAGACCGTACCCCCTGGGAATCTTTTTCATATTCAGTCACAAAACCCAGACACTGTTGTGGAAGCCAGCAAGTAGTGGCTGACAGGAGCCTGATATAGGTGTCTCCTGAGAAGCTCTGCCAGTGCCCGACTAATACAGAAGTAGAGGCTCACAGCCATCCATTGGAGTGAGTACAGGGTCCCCAGTGAAGGAGCTAGAGAAAGGACCCATGGTATTGAAGGGGTTTACAGCCCCTTAGTAGGAACAACAATATGAACTAACTAGTACCCTCAGAGCTCCCAGAGACTAAACCACCAACCAAAGAGTTGGTTGGACTCATGGTTCCAGCTTCATATGTAGCAGAGGATGGTCTAATTGGTCATCAATGGGATGAGAGGCTCTTGGACCCGGGAAGGGTCTATGCCCCAGTGTAGGGGAATGCCAGGGTCAGGAAGCAGGAGAGTATGGGTTGTTGAGCAGGAGGAGAGGCGAGGGAACTGAAGTTTATTTCTATGGGAAACCAAGAAAGGGGATATTATTTGAAATGTAAATAAAGAAAATAACTAATTA
>NW_022196911.1:69214969-69224251 GCF_008632895.1 Mastomys coucha | reverse complement strand
GGTGTAATTCTAACCAAGCAAGTGAAAGATCTGTATGATAATATATCAGGTTCCTGTCAGCAAGCACTTGTTGTCAATTCTAGGAAAAATGCCAATCTTGCTGAAAACAATCTACAGATTCAATGCAATCTCCATCGAAATTCCAACTCAATTCTTCACAGAGTTGAAAAGAGCAATTTACAAATTCCTCTGGAATAACAAAAAACCTAGGAGAATGAAAACTATTCTCAACAATAAAAGAACTTTTGGTGGAATTAAAATCTCTGATCTTCAGCCAGGGCTATACAGAGAAACCTTGTCTTGAAAAACCAAAAATAAATAAATAAATAAATAAAAAATAATAAAATAAAATAAAATAAAATAAAATCTCTGATCTTAAGCTGTACTACAAAGCAATTGTGAAAAAAACTTCATAGTATTAGTACAGTGACAGGTAGGTGGATAAATGGAATAGAATTGAAGACCCAGAAATGAACCCACACACTTAGGGTCACTTAATTTTTAACAAAGGATCTAAAATCTTCCAGTGGCAAAACACAGCATTTTCAACAACTGGTACTGGCTCAACTGGTGGCTAGCATTTAGAAGAACGCAATCAATCCATTCCTATCTCCTTGTACAAAGCACAAGTCCAAGTGGATCAAGGACCTCCACATAAATCCAGATACACTAAAACTAATAGAAAAGAAATTGGGGAAGAGGCTCAAGCACATGGCACAGGAGAAAATTTCCTGAATTGAACACCAATAGCTTATGCTCTAAGATGAATAATTGACAAATGGGACCTCATAAAATTACGTATACTTTCATATCAACTGTAAACAGCAATAGTTTGAATTTGTACTTCTCAGTTTGTATACCCCTTGATCTCCTTTATTTGTCCTGTTATTCTAGCTAGAAATTCAAGTGCTATATGTAATAGACATAGATATGGTTGACAGTCTTTTCTTATTCTTGAATTTAGTATAATTCCCTTGAGTTTCTCTCCAATTTATTAAGGTTAGCCATCAGTGTGATATGTATTGCCTTTACTTTGTTTATATATGTCACTGATTCCCTAATTTCTCCAAGGATTTTATGGTGATGAGTTGTTGGATTTTGTCAAAGACATTTCCAGAATCTAATGATATGATATGTATTTTTCTTCCAGTTTCTTTATATTGTACATTATATTGACACTTTCCTATGTTGAACCATCCCTCAATCTCTAGGATGAAGATGGTGCATTATGTTTTTGACAGCTTCTTGGATTTGGATCCTGTATATTTTATTAAGTATATTTTGTACCAACATTCATATGAGAAAATGATCTGAAATTCTCTTTCTTTGTTGAGTCTTTCTGTTGTTTTTATATCAGTGTGACTATGGCTTCATAAAATAAGTTTGGCAATATTCTTTCTGCTTCTAATTTCTTGAATGATTTGAGTATTATTAATTTTAGCTCTTCTTTGAATGTCTGGCACCCCATTTTTTCAAAGACTTTTCATGAGTGCTACTATTTTCTTGGGAGTTATATGTCTATGTAAATTTTATAGCTGAATTTGATTTAACTTTGATAACTTGTCCATAGCTTTTTGAATTTGTGGCAGTACAGATTTTTGAAATATAACCTAATCATTCTTCAGATCTCCTCCACACATGTTGATATGTCCCAGTTTTCATTTGTTATTTTGTTAATTTTGATATACCCTGTCTCTGCCTTTTAGTCAGTTTCAAATAGGGTTTGTCTATCTCCTTAATTGTCTCAAAGAATGAACTCTTTGTTCTTTCTTTTCTTTTATTGATTTTCTCTTATTCATTTCTGCCCTAAGTTTAATTTTTTCCCACATCTACTTCTCCTGGGCATCATTGCTTCATTTTGTTCAAGAGCTGTCAGAGGTACTGGTAAGTATGAGATCACTCCAATAGCTTTATGAAGGCAGCTAGCACTATGAACTTTCCTCTTTCATTGATTCTCCTATATTTGGTTCTATTGTACACTCATTTTAATTGAATTTATAAGGTTTTTAATTCCTTCATATTATTACTCTTCTTTTATTCATTTTGATTCCCAATCACTGCCCCTGTCCCAGTCACCAACTCCAACAATCCTTCTCCCATTCCCTCTCTTCATGGAAGAAAAAAAAAAAAGGTCAAGTAACATATGAAGGCAGGCCTATCAGATTACACCAGACTTCTCACCAGAAACTCTAAAAGCCAGATGGTCTTGGGCAGATGTCATATACATACTAAGAGAACAAAAATGTCAGCCCAGGATATTATACTCAGTATAACTCTCAATTACAATAGATGGGGAAACCAAGATAATCCATGACAAAAAAATTTACACAATATCTTTCCACAAATCCAGCCCTTCAAAGATAATAAATGGAAAACTCCAACACAAGGAGGGAAACTACATCCAAGAAAAAGCAAGAAATTAATTTTCTCACAATAAATCCAAAAGAAGAAACCACACAAACATAATTCCATCTCTAACAAAAACAACAACAAAATAGGAAGCAATTAATAAAACTAGTGATTATTAGTATTTAACAACATCAATAGACTCAATTCCCATATAAAAAGCGATAGGCTAAGAGCCTGGATATGTTTCCTGGACCCAGCATTTTGCTGCACAGAGGAAACATACCTCAGTGAAAAAGACAGACACTAACTCAAAGTAAAAGGCTGGAAAAAAGTTTCTAAGAAAATGGTCCCAAGAAACAAGCTGAAGTAGCCATTCTAATACTCAATGAAATAGACTTTCAATAAAAAGTTATTTTAAAATATGGAGAAAGACACAACATACACAAAGGAAAAAATCTACCAAGATGAACTCTCAATTACAAACATCTATGCCCTAAATGTAAGAATACCCATATTTATAAAAGAAACTTTACTGAAGCTTAAAACACACATTGAACCTCACACAATAGTAACAGGAGACTTCAAAACCCGATCCTCACTAATCTACAGGTCATGTAAATATAAACTTTACAGAGATACAATGAAACTAACAGATTTAACAGATATCTGTAAAGCATTTCACACTAAAACAAAAGAATATATCTTCTCAACATCTCATAGTACCTTCTCAAAAATCAATCTTATAATCAGACACAAAACAAACCTCAACAGATAAAAGAATATTGAATTAAACCCATGTAGTGTATCAGTAAAACTATGAACTAAAGCTGGTCTTCAATAACAAGAAAACAACAGAAAGCCCACATATACTTAGAAGGTTAACAACTATCTACTTAATGAAAACTTGGTCATGAAAGAAATAAAGAAATTAAATACCTTCTAGCATTTAATGAAAATGAAAGTACAATATATCCAAGCTTATGGGACACAATGAAAGCAATGCTAAGAAAAAACTCATAGTCCTAAGTGCCTCCATATAGAAATTGGAGAGATCATACACTAGCAGCTTAAGAGCACATCTGAGATTGCTAGAACAAGAAGCATATACATCCCAGAGGAGTAGATGGCAGGGAATAATCAAACTCAGGCCTGAAATCAACCAAGTAGAAACAAAGAGAAATATACAAAAAATCATGAAAACAAAGAGGTGGTTCATTGACAAAATCAACAAGATAAATAAACCCTTAGCCAACAAATTAGAGGGCACAGAGACAGTATCCAAATGAACAAATTAGGCATGAAAAGGGAGACATAACAGCAGAAATTGAGGAAATTAAAAAAAAATCATCAGATCATCAAACACATCAAAGTGATCATTCATCAAGACCAAGTAATTTTCATTCCCCGGATGCTGTGATGGTTCAATATAAGGAAATCCATTAATGTAATCCACTATATAAAAAAAAAACAAAAGAAAACAATACATGATCATCTCATTAGATGCTGAAAAAACATTTGGTAAAATACAACACTTCTTCATGTTAAAAGTATTGAAGAGATCAAGAATTCAAGGTCCATCCATAACATAATAAAAGCAATATAAAGCAAATCAACAGAAAACATCAAACAAAATAGAGAGAAACTCAAAGCAATCCCTTCAAAATCAAGGGCAATGTCAAGCTGCCCACTCTCCCCCTATCTATTCAATATAGTACTTGAAGTTTTACTCAGAGCAAGTAGACAACAAAAGGAGATCAAAGAGGTACATATTGGGTAGGATGAAGTTAAGATCTCATATTTACAGATGATAGGATAGTATACATAAGTGACACCAAAAAGTTCAACCAGAGAACTCCTACAGCTTTTAAACAACTTCAGCAAAGTGGCTGGATATAAAATTAACTAAAAAAAAAAAAAAAAAAAAAAAAAAAAAAAAAAAAAAAAAAAAACAATAACATTCCTCTACTCAAAGGAAAAAGGGGGCTAAGAAAGAAATTAGGAAATGGCACCCTTCACAATAGTAACAAATTATACAAACTATCTTGGCTGACTCTAACCAAGCAAGTAAAAGATCTCTATAACAAAAATTTCAAGTCCCTGAAGAATGAAATCCAAAAGACCTCACAAGATGGAAAGATCTTCCATGTTTATGGATCAATAAGATTAATTTAATAAAAATGACTATCTTACTGAAAGCAACCTACAGATTCAATGAAATCCCCATCAAAATTCCAAATCAATTCTACACAGAGATAGAAAGAGCAATTCTCAAATTTATTTGAATAACAAAAAATCCAGATAGTGAAAACTATTCTCAACTATAAAAGAACTTCTGGGGAAATAATAATCCTTGTCCTCAAGCTCTACTACAAAGCAATAGTAGTAAATACCACGTGCTATTCATAAAGAGACAGGCAGGTAAATCAATGGAATAGAACTGAAGACCCAGAAGTAAACCTACATATCTGTGGTCACTTTATTTTTGACAAAGAGGCTAAAATCATCCAATGGGAAAAAAAGGCAGCATTTTCAACAAATGATGCTATTTCAATAGGCAGTCAGCATGTAGAAGAAAGGAAATTGACTAATTCTTATCTCCTTGTACAAAGTTCAAGTCCAAGTAAACCAAGGCCCTCCACATAAAACCAATACATTCAATTTAATATAAGAGAAAGTGGGGAAGAGCTTCAAACACATTGACACAGGGAAAAATTCCTAAACAGAACACATATGGCTCATTCTCTAAGATCAGCAATCAACAAAGGGGACCTCGTAAAATTGAGAGGCAAAGGACCTGTCAATAAAAGACTGTCAATAGGACCAGACAGCAACCCACAGATTGGGAAAGATCTTTATGAATCCTATATCCACTAAAGGGCTAATATTCAAAATATACAAAGATCTAAAGAAGTTAGACTCCAGAGATCCAAATACCCCTATTAAAAAGTGGGCTACAGAGCTGAACAGAACATTCTCAACTTAGGAATCTCAAATGGTTGGAAAATGCAAATCAAAACGAACATGAAATTCCACAACACAACAGTCAGAATGGCTAAGATAAAAAACTCAGGTGACATAAATTTATTGTCTTTAATAGTTGAGTAGTACTCCATTGTGTAGATGTACCACTATTTCTGTATCCATTCCTCTGTTGAGGAACATCTGGGTTTTTTCCAGTTTCTGGCTATTATAAATAAGGCTGCTATAAACATAACATATGGTAGGGTATGTGTCCTTATTACATGTTGGAACATCATCTGGGTATATTCCGAGGAGTGGTATAGCTGGGTCCTCTAGTAGTACTATGTCCAGTTTCGGAAGGAAGCACCAAACTGATTTCTAAAGTGATTGTACCAGCTTGCAATCTCACCAGCAATGAAGGAGTGTTCTTTCTCCAAAACCTTGCCAGCATTTGCTGTCACCTGAGTTTTTTATCATAGGCATTCTTACTGGTGTGAGGTAGAATCTCAGGGTTGTTTTGATTTGCATTTCCCTGAAGACTAAGGATGTTGAACATTTCTTTAGGTGCTTCTCAGCCATTCGATATTCATCAGTTGAGAATTCTTTATTTAGCTCTGTAACCTGTTTTTTTAATAGGGTTATTTGTTTCTCTGGAGTATAACTTCTTGAGTTCTTTATACCTATTGGACATTAGCCCTCTATCAGATATAGGATTGGTAAAGATCTTTTCCCAGTTTGTTGGTTGCTGTTTTGTCCTATTGACAGTGTCTTTTGCCTCACAGAAGCTTTGTAACTGTATGAGGTCCCATTTGTCAATTCTTGATCTTAGAGCATAAGCTATTGGTGTTCTGTTCAGGAAATTTTCCCCTGTGCCTATGTGCTCGAGGTTCTTCCACACTTTCTTTTCTATTAGTTTCAGTATATCTGGATTTTTGTGAAGGTCCTTGATCCACTTGGAGTTAAGCATTGTATAAGGAGATAGGAATGGTTCTATTTGCATTCTTCTACATGCTAACTGCCAGTTGAGTCAGCACCATTTGTTGAAAATGGTGTCTTTTTTCCACTAGATGGTTTTATCTCCTTTGTCAAAGATCAAGTGACCATAGGTGTGTCAGTTCATTTCTGGGTCTTCAATTCTATTCTATTGATCTACCTACCTGTCACTGTACCAATACTATGCAGTTTTTATCACAATTGCTCTGTAGTACAGCTTATGTTCCAGAATGGTGATTCTACCAGAGGTTCCTTTATTGTTGAGAATAGTTTTGTCTATCCTGGGTTTTTTGTTATTCCAGATGAATTTGCAAATTGCCCTTTCTAAGACTGTGAAGAATTAAGTTGGAATTTTGATGGGGATTGCATTGAATCTGTAGATTGCTTTCGGCAAGATGAAGTTATGAAATTCTGAGGGAAATGTATGGATCTGGAGAATATCATCCTGAGTGAGGTAACCAAATCACAAAAGAGCACACATGGTATGCATTCTCTGATAAGTGGATATTTGCCCAGAAGATCAGAATATACAAAGTACAATCAACAAACCACAAGAAAGTCAAGAAGAAGGAAGACCAAAATGTGGATACTTCATTCCTAGTTAAACAGGGGAACAAAATACCCATGGAAGGAGTTGCAGAGACTAACTATGGAGCAGAGACTGAAGGAAGGACAATCCAGCCTGATATAGCTGTCTCCTGAGAGGCTCTGACAGTACCCGACTAACACAGAAGTAGAGGCTCACAGCCATCCATAGAACTGAGTACAGGGTCCCCAATGAAGGAGCTAGAGAAAGGACCCAAGGATCTGAACAGTTTGCAGCCCCTTAGGATGAACAACAATATGAACTAACTAGTACTCTCAAAGCTCTCAGGGACTAAAACACCAACCCAAGAATACACATGGTGGGACTCATGGCTCCAGCAGCATATGTATAGTAGAGGATGGCCAAGTCATTCATCAGTGGGAGGAGAGGTCCTTGGCCCTGTGAAGGTTCTATGCCCCAGTGTAGGGGAATGCTAGGGCCATTAAGCAGGAGAGGGTGGGTGGTGAGCAGGGGGTACAGGGGAGGGAACAGGGGCTTTTTTTTGTTGTTGTTTTTTTATTTTTTTTATTTTATTTACTTATTTTTTTTGTTTTTGTTTTGGAGGGTAAACTGAGAAAGGAGATATTGTATGACATGTAAATAAAAAAAAAAATCTAAGCCGGGCAGTGGTGGCACATGCCTTTAATCCCAGCACTTGGGAGGCAGAGGCAGAGGTAGGTGGATTTCTGAGTTCGACAACAGCCTGGTCTACAAAGTTAGTTCCAGGACAACCAGGGCTGCACAGAGAAGCCCTGTCTTGAAAAAAAAACAAACAAAAATCTAATAAAAAAAACCCAGCAGATGCTGGTGAAGATATAGAGAAAGAGGAGAGGAACACTCCTCCATTGCTGGAGGACTGTAAGCTGGTAGATAAAACCACTTTGAAAATCAATGTGGCAGTTCCTGAGAAAATTGGAAATAGTTCTACCTGAATATCCATCTATACTACTGGGCATATACACAAAAGTTGCTCCCACATATAACAAAGAAACATGCTCCACTATGTTTATAGTAGCCTTATTTATAATAGCCAGAGCTGGAATCAACCCATATGTTCTTCAACAGAAGAATGGATACATAAAATGTAGTACACTTATACAATGGAACACTATGCAGCTATTAAAAATAATGACTTCATGAAATTTGCAGTAAATTGGATGGAACTAGAAAATATTATCCTGAGTGAGGTAACCCAGGTCTAAAAGAACACACATGGTATGTACTTACTGACAAGTGGATAGTAGCCTCAAAGCTCAGATTGCCCACAATACAACACACAGACTGTATGGAGCTTAGAAGTAAGGAAGACCAGGATGTGGATGCTTCAGCCCTGCAAAATGGGTGAAACAGGATGCTTATAAGAAGTGGAGGGAGGGTGTACCTGGGAGGGAAAAAGGAGGGGTAGGAATAAAGGTTAGGCAGGATCAGGTATTGGAGAGGACAGGAGAGAGTTACAAAAGGTCAAGAAATCAAATAAAAATATGTAGTAGTTGGAAATGAAGAACTGGGTGTAGCTACTGAGGGTCCCACAAATGTCAGGGACACTAGTGGCCCCTGGACCCAACCAGGATGACATTAGCTGAAATGCACAGTAAAGATGAGATAAAACTATAGAGATCACCTCCAGTAGATAGAGATGGCCCCCAGTAGAGGGATAGTGTCACTGACCCAACTCAAAAATTTAACCCTGAAGTGTTCCTGTCCAAGGGAAAGACAGGGACAAAAAGAAATGAAGCAGAGACTGAAGAAAGGTCCATCTGGAAACCATCACACCTAGAGATCCATCTATCTGCAGACACAAACCCAGACACTGCGCACCTGGGGATCCATCTGTCTATAGACACGAACCCAGACTCTGTTGATGTTGCCAAGAGGCTCTTACTGACAGGAACCTGGTATAGCTGTTCCCTGGGAGGTTCTGCCAGCATCTGAACAATGCAGATGTGGGTGTTTCCAGACAACCATCAGACTGAGCTTGGGACCCTGGTAAGGGAGCTGGAAGAAGGGCTGGAAGAGCAGAGGGGGATTTCAACCCCATAGAAAGAACAATGTTGGCCATCCATTGCTCCCAGGGACTAGACCCCAAACCAAAGAGTGTACATAGACCATGGTTCCAGATACATATGTAGCAGAGGATGGCCTTGGCTGACATCAATGGGAGGGGAGGTCCTTTGTCCTGTGGAATTTGATTCTTCAGCATAGGGGGATGCTGGGGTGGTGGGGTGGGAATGAATGAGTTAGTGAGGAAGCACCCTCATAGAAGCAAAGTGGAGGGGGGAGAGAGGAGATGGGATAGGAGGGTGGTGGTGTTACCAGGAAGGGGGTTACCATTTGAGATGTCAATGAATGGAATGGTTAATAATAAGAGAGAGAGAGAGAGAGAGAGAGAGAGA
>NW_022196911.1:69210848-69214678 GCF_008632895.1 Mastomys coucha | reverse complement strand
AGAGAGAGAGAGAGAGAGAGAGAGGAAAAGGAAGGAAGGAAGGAAGGAAGGAAGGAAGGAAGGAAGGAAGGAAGGGAGGAAGAGAAAAAAGGCAAAGTAGTGGGTGTTATCTAACCACTAATAAAGCATGACATTCTTCATTCAAAATATTTTTTCTTTTAAAATTGTTTGTATGTGTGTCATTCTGAGTGAGGATACATGCACCAAGTGCATACAGGATCCATTGAAGCTTAAAAAGGACATCAGCATCACTGAAAATGGAGGGGAGCATCACTCCCCTGCCATTGATGTTAGGAGGTAGCAATCAGCCATATATGTGGTGAACAGTTTACCTAGGACTTCTGGAATTGCAGCATGCTTTCTAAACTTCTGAGAAATGTATTCAGACAATGATGACACTATAACAGAGTAAAATCCATCATGCCCCATTTAAGTGGCAATGGCCGTAGTTAGATATAGCCATGGCCATTGATAAGCATATGGTTTAGTTGTGGGAGAATCTAAGATGCAGAAGGATAAAAGATAAAGCATCCACTCTATGTGGTTAAACTAAAGGTCAAAGAACACACATGTTTGGTGAGAAAACAAAATATATTTTGAGGTAGAAATTAAAAACTATACAATTTAATGATTACAGTTCATTCTAGAGAAACCCAATACTCTACAAAACCATGACTTGTGCCAGGAGAACATGGTAGTCCAAACTAATTGTCATGACAGCTGGAGAAGTTGAAGGGAAACAGTAAAGAACAGCTGTTAGAAGCTCACACTGTCTGTAACTGTTTGCTAGCCGGACACAGTGTTGGGCACATACATGATGAGTAGTAAACAGCAAAGAAAATAAATTTAAAATGTACATCAAGGACCAGTTACCAGGAAAACTGCAGTAGCACTCATCATCCACACAAGCATTTACTAGGATGCAATCAAGGTAAGGCAAGTTATGGCTAGATTAGATATGGCAGGAAAGCAGTGTACAAAGTTGGCATGGTTTGTCTGTGCAGTGAGTGGTGCATTTATTCAGGGTTGCCTTAGAGAACCTGGTAAGCTATCTTGTGGGATATCTTTGGCTTCTTAACACAACAGGAAACCAAGAAACTCTAACCAGGCAAAGGACAGAGATGAATATCAGGGTAGGAGAGATGAATGTGGATGTCAGTAGATCAGGCTCAAAAGAAGAAAGTGCCCTTATTGTGGAACATTATTCCTGCCTACTTGCCCATCCTCACAGAGCTATAGGAGTGTTAAAATGCTGAAGAGAGAACTCTCTTCCACATAGTAAATGTGTCTTTATGGAGATGAGAACCTGCCACAGAACAGGATGCTGTTGGTTTTTTTGTGCCTGATGAAGAAAAGGAAAGGGTGGTCAGCACAGAAAGTTTGGCTATGATGCATTTTAGCTGAACACACAGTATCATCAGCTGAGGCTGCTGTTGCTTCTCTGCCTTCTTCACTAATTTCCACAACACTCTTTTGAATGAACTTGGACACACACAGGCCTCCCTCTGGAGACATTTCTGATAAGTCAGCTTTGCCTGCTTGGAAGATCTCCCCGACTCCCAAGTGCTGAAAGATGGATTCCATGTCATAATATTCTTCCAGTTTAAATTTTGGAAGGAAAACCAAAACTTTAGTGGTGTTCAAATAGTCTCGTTTGGTCCAAGCTGATAACTTCTCAAAAGTGAGATTGGTTTCTACCTGTCAAAACAAAAATAGAAATTTTCAGATTCACAGTTGTGGTCTTATCCAGAGCCACACAGGTACTTTCTGCTCACAGTATCCTCAGTCATCATACAATGGGCACTGCCTATTCACATGGCACAGCTTAGCAAGGGTCCCAGTGTCCTTCTAACTTATATTTGGCTTCCATGAATGGACATGGAGGCCAAAAATCCCAGGGTAGGGAGGCCAGGCTGTCCTCTCTGAAATCACTTCTGATACATCTTTTATTAGAAAGGTATCCATGTCCAGGTGATTATGGTTTAGGTTCTATTCATTTTTTTTTCTTAAACTAGACTTAGTTTCAAAGAAAGTAAATAATTGCTGCTAAAATAACAGTTAAGAATTGGAATAGAAAGGACTTAGTTGGAGCCACACCAGAAGGGAGGTCTAACCATGGTTGCTTTCTTTGTGTTTTGTGGGCTGTTGTGGATTGAATATGAAATTATACTAAAGGTCTCTTATTCTGAATCCTTGGTTGGAAGGCAGCTAAAATTTTAGGCATGATATGGGTCTAGCTGAATGAAGGAAGTATACCAGAGCTGTACCATGCAAACTTATGCTTGGTCCTTTGTTCCTTCTTATTTCCCTGTTTCTTGTTAAATAAAATGCTTAGTCTCAGTCACATGCATCTGCCACTATAATACTCAATGATGGGGTCAAGTGACTTGAACTTAACACTTTGAATCTATAAGCCAATATAAATTGCTTTCCCCCCTAGATTATTCATATCAGACTTTTGTCAGTGATGAAAAACTAATAATATCCCAGAGAAGCGACACCACAGTTAGGGAGCAGTATGCTGAGAGCTGTGGAGATCTTCTGCTTAGAAAGATCCTTTAGGTCATGTACACTAACTGCCCACCATTCAGAGCATGGCTCACACACTGTGGGTAATCCTACTGCAAGGAAGGTCAAGACTATTAAAATATCTTGTCTGACTCTGTCCTCCATAGCTGCATGCCAGCTCTTCAGATTTGTTGGGTAAACATTCAATATTTTCCATTGGTTTTATATTCTCAGATATTAAATAAAATGCTGACAAAGACCATGATGTGTGTTATATTTATGGAGGGGGACTATGGGCCAAGCACTGTGCTGCTTGTTGCATGAATTACCCACAATATATTGCATCATGCATCTATCTCCAGTTCTTGTGATGATGTTATATCCTGTGGCCAGGTCACACAGCACATACTAGGACCCTCAGACAAAGCTTTGATTCTAGTGACAGCAAAGAGCTTGAAGCTGGGTGTATGAGTACCACACTCTAAAAATGACAGATACAAAGGTAAGAACACTGAGTTCTGTTCAAATGAGAAAAGACACCAGGGCCACAAGATTGTTCTTCTAGACATTTAGAACTGTGACTATTACAGTTTGTCCTGCCTCACCCTGCTGAGCTCCACACCGTCATCTGGAAGCAGGACCACCAAGTTCAACTCCTTGACCTTATAGGGTAGCACCAGCACTTGTGCCTGTATCTCATTCACATAGGCGAGCTTAAACATGTCTTCCTGACACATCATCTGCACTGGCCTTCTCTCGTCCTGAACAGAAAAATTTCCAACATAAAAGATATCATTGAGAGAGTTCAAGGTTTCCAGATAAACTGCTATTAATTCTGGGATTGTTTTCAGCACTCAAAATGAAAATAATATTCTCATTTCAGTAAACACTTAGACAATGTTTGTCAGCATCTTCCTCCTTTCATTACAAAATTGACTGTAAGCAGATATGGGCCTTTCTCTTTTATGGTTTCTAAAACACCATGACCAAAAGCAACTCTGGGAGGAAAGGGTTATTTTATCTCACAATTCTCAGGTCACATTCTATTACTGGGGGAAATTAGGACAGGAGCTCAGGCAGAAGACATCAAGAAATGCTACTTATTGGCATGTCCTTCATGGCTCTCTAGGCCTCTTTCTTACACAACTAATGACCACCTGCCCAGGGTTGGTACCACTCATAGTTGGCTTAGGTCTCACCAATCATTAAACAAGAAGAGGACCTACAGACTTCCCTCCCTATCTGCCTTAACAAGGTAACTTCTCTATGTAGAATCTTTCTTCTCAAATAGTTGTAGTTTGTGTCAGGTTGGCAAAAAAAAA
>NW_022196911.1:69190788-69210838 GCF_008632895.1 Mastomys coucha | reverse complement strand
AAAAAAAGAACCTGGACGGGGATTCAGTACAAAAATAATGTGTCTGATCCAGCAAAAGAAATGTGACATTCAAATATTAGTATTTAGGTCATAATTTGGTCCAATATTCCATAAATGCTAAGTCTATAGTCACTTATTCCCCATGTTGGCAGTATTGAGAGCTAGTCAAATCTTTAGGAGGTCTGGACTAATAAGAAAAGTTAAGTACTGGGGAAGGGGTGCCCTTGTAGGGGATATTGGTACTGCTTCCTGTCTCCTATGAGGTAAACAGGGTTTCACTATATGTTTCCAACATGCTGTAAAGCACTACCACAATATGGAATGTTTGGGCCACCTACCCAGACTGAAACTTCTGGAACTATGGGCCAAGATAAACATTTGCTCTTTTAAGTTTCTTAACTCAGATAGTTTATTACATTAATAGAAATATGACCAACACATCAGATGCAAGATTTTCACCATTTAATATGGTCAACCATAATATCTAAAGAAATATCAAAATCAATTATAAATAACAGAAAAAAATCATAAAGGAGATTGGAACATTTTCATAGTGTTATGACTATGAAAATGGTACTACAGACAGATATGTCCTCTCAGAAAATAACCTGCACTGAGAAGAACATCTGCTCAAAGGTTCAAAATGATTCACAACCCTTGAGCCCATCACAAAGAAGAAAGTTCAAGATCACAGATAGTCATAAGTTTAGGGTAGAACTACATCCTGATAGCATATCAAAGAGAAAGAAGATCACAAGCTAAATTAGCACAAAATGAGGACTATATGGACAGATCTGCATACTTGTCTGTGATGAAACCAGTCACAAAGGAGGAGATGCTTGTCAATTCATTACATGTTAGGGCAGTCTCAACAGAACCTCATGTACTTTCTTATAATTTTTTTAATGTTTCAGTTCTGATAGTCCAATGATACATTTCAAATACATAATTGGAACACATGGGAAGATTTTAATTACAGTAGTACATTAAACTTTAAAATTTGCTATAGATCATCTAGAATAAAGGTTAAATTTACACATTAATGACATTGTTCCTTTACAAAGCTTGAAATACTGCTAATCAAAAAGGATAGGGAGATTAATATTCATAAGGTTAAAAGCATAACTAAATTATGTCTTTATAGAGATTGGGAAAACTATTGTAATATCTACTTTAATTCAAATTATACTCCAATTAAGACTGATATTTAATTACTCATTTTCAATATTAGAAAGCTATGACTACTGCTTAATAATAAGTTGACTAATAATTTAAAATGCTTGTTTAACTAAAAATTACTCTATTAAATAAGCTTGTATATTACTTTCTATATTGCACCATAACTCATACATATATTATGCTATATTGCTATATTAACAACTAAGTTTCAGAATTCTTGAACTTAAAGTTTTAGAGAAAGGTAGAAACAATAGTTTTATGACAAATGATTAAAAGTAGCATGAGTTACCAATAAAATACAAAATCACACAGGCAGCAACTTTTCCTTATTCTTATCATTTTCCTATGGAGTTTAACCTTTCAGTCAGAAACATAAGTCTCAAATGGTGTTCTGGTATTTCCTGATTTCTTTCTTCCATGGCTGAGTGTCAATCCTAGTACCCTACAAAGAATATGTCATCTGTAGCAGTGAGCCCTGTGCTTCAAATTTCTAATTAAAGCTTTCTATGCAATTCCCTTGTATCATTGACATGAACTACTGGATACCATTGCTTACCTTGTTTATTTTGAAGGGCATTTCCCTGGTGGACTTTATGTCAAACTGGTGATGCCACCTTCCTTTGAAATATAAAGCGTTGATAAGAACAAGCCTGGTCTCTGAATCAACTGAGCCATCAGACAACAATTCTGGTATTTTCCCTTTTGATAAAGTAGAGATTTCATTCAGATTCCCTTTATATATGTATGAGACATAAAGTCATATGACATCTGGGCCAATCAAAGCATCACATTTTCAAATTTGCTGAATGTGTATAAACATATTAGAAATAAGTCTAAACAAAATATCCTCCTTTGTTTGACTCAAGGTCATGCACACTGGAGAAATATCATCAAGGTAAGGATGGTGAAAGACTTGTAAGTCCCTCAAGGAAAGCAGGTTTTGGAAAATAGAAAAAGACACTCAGGGTGGAGAACAAAACAAGCAGAAAATGTGGGAAAGGATTGGCGGAGAACCATGGTTACTTCCTAGGGTAGCTAATGTTGGTTCTCATCTTGATTTGTTCTGGAATCATCTAAGAGACAAGTGTGTGGGCAGATTTGTAAGGAAATTTCCAAGAAAGAAGAACTAAGGGAGAGGAAACTCTCTAGGGTGACCAATACAATGCTGTTCTGCCAGACATGAAGTTCTGAGACAGAAGTAGTACTGCTTTTGTCTGCCTGCCTTCAGGCCCTCTAGTAAGGGCACTGCTGAAACTGCTGAGTTTGACGATTTTACCTGATTCTGGAACCAAGTAGCTTTGGCCTTTATGAGGATGAAGACTAGTGGACCTGCAAAGTTTTCTAGGTCTTCCTTGCCAGGCTTAACTTGAGGTCTCCAGGTTCAATAGATTCTGAGCCTTACCACATGCAAAAGGTCAATGGCTAACTAAATACTCAGTCTGTATTGTGCATGCTAATCTACTAAACACCTTCTGAATTATATATTCATTCAGTTTCTCTGTAGAACCTGACAAATACACCAATGTTTAATCAAATTCTCTTCAGGAATTCCATGGTCATGCCCAGATCTTGAGTACCATAAAATGTCAGAGACTCAAAGGTAGAAAGTATTTTCTGTTGGAGGAATTCCACAATTTGGAATGCTGTCCATCCCTTGAAGAGATAATGAAGATAAGAAGACAGATTCCCTTCTATTGTATTAAGGGATAGTTTTTCAATAATCAATTGTTTCTCTATGTATGCTAACATACAATATCAAAGTTCACAAGAGATAGAGACTCTTACAAGAAATGAGCAAATAATTGCTGATTCTTTGTGAGGAGCCGCAGCTGCCACCCTATACATATATATTGAACACCTGGTCTCCAGCCAGATCAGAGAGCATTGATAAACAAGCCCTTAATTGGAAAAGCTGAGTGCCTCTAGTTTGTGATGCAAGCTGGCATGATTTTCCTGCAGCCTATTGTGTTTTGCCACATAGCCGATGCTGAGTGGGACCAGGGAATGTATTTAACCCACAAGGGCTGGGGGCTGGATATGATGATAATTAGGAGTAAGTATGTAGGAATAGAAGTAAGATGTAAGGATAAAAGTAAGATGTAAGGATAGAAGTAAGATGTAAGGATAGAAATAAAATAGAAGTAGAAATAAGAATAGAAGTAAGATGTATGTAAGAAGAATAGGAGTAAGATGTAAGTAGTAAGATAGAAGTCGTAAGATGTAAGTAGTAAGATAGAAGTAGTAAGATGTAAGTAGTAAGATGTAAAGATGTAAGTAGTAAAATAGAAGAAGTAAGATAGAAATAAGTAAGATGTAAGAAGCAAGATTACAAGGTTCATGATTAAACTGCATGGAGAAGAGCTCATTGCCTCCTTGTTTCTGCTGGACAGAAAGGTGGCCGACAATTCTTTAAGAAAATATTCTTATTCTTTACTTCCTGCTAGAAGAAATAGGAATGTACCTAGTGATACAGAGAGATCAGAATGTTTCAAATATCAGATAATGCTCTCACTGCTCTGATCTAACAAGACTTGTTCAACCCCAAATTCAATGTTGTCTTATGCCAATGTAACTGAGGCCCTAATAAACTGTGTTAAATGGAAACCAAGTCCAGTTTCATCAAATGTAAGTAAAGAAACTAAAGTAGAAAATATAGAAGCAGTAACTAGACTCCTTTTCAAAGGTAAATATGGTGAGATCTGAGACAACATAGACTGTAGGAAAAAGAAGCCCCTAGGCAGTATTAGTGGGAAGGTCTACCCACAAACCTATTTCTCAGAGATGGCAGAGGCACATGGCCTGTGAACACTGGAGACCAATCATATCTTTGAATGTAAACTGTTAGACTGGAAATCAGGTCCATAAGTTCTCATCACATTTGCATCAGCCCCTCCCCTGTCCTCAAGAAATACAGAAACAACTCTGTATTTACAATCTAAGCATCTGAGTACAACCTCCATGAATTCAGTGAGCTCTAAGTTAGACCATGTGGCCTAGTAGGCTGAATCACCTTGACTCTGAAATAATAGTAGATCAGTCTGTGGTGGGGGAAAAGGAAATTAAGAGAAATTGGAGGAAAGGAAGAAGGGCTGGATAGAAAGGACAAGAATATAGGGTGAGAATCAACTTGAAATTCTGACCTTTAGTATTTTTGCGAACCCATGTGTTTATGTGTTTCCTGGACTCCTCTGGAGCCTTGGTGAAGGAGAGCTGCTCCATCTCCAAATGATAGAACTGAAGACAGGACTCCTTAAAGGTCTTTGAGGAAAAAATATGTTAAGTGAGGTAATGTTTCAAGATAAAATGTCTGCAAGATTTGCAACATTCTGATTAATATGGCATTAAAAAAACAAAACAAAAATGAGTATAGATACTACTCAAACAAAAAATCTTTGTGTTCTATGCCTTTGCAAGTGGGAATAACAAAATGTTAGGTACCTGAGTCTCACTATGTAGCATAGGCTGACCTAGAACTCCTGACCCTCCTGAACCTTTCTGCATGCAACTATTCTAAATGTGAACCTTCATATTGATTAGAATGTGATCCTTAGTTTTCTCAAATTCTCTAGGATCCTTCTCCTGTGATCTACCTAACAAGTATTTGAATACAATTGTTCTCATTCTACTGATAGAACTTACTGGGAGGAATTCATAAGTGTTCTCTGTAAAGAGTCTATTGGCCATTCTTAAGGTGTACTTTCTGGTTGGCTTGTTCAGGATATTGAAGATCCACAGGAAGCTCTGATGAAGATCTATATCTGTGTTTAAACCAATTGCCTGTGAAGATTAAGAATGAAACATTAGGTCAATTATGAAACAATTGGTTGCAAATGGAGTTTACAAGCTGAAGAGATGGCTCATGTACATGAGTGATCTGATCCAAGCAACTTGGTATTGAAACAATTAAAGTCAGGAATTTTCCTTTCTTGTCAATGAATCATTACAAGTCTGTTGCATAGAAAACATGAAAGATTTCAGCAACCTATGTTTAAAATAACTTCAATATTTTTCACATTGCAGTCCTCAGGACAGACCCTAAGACCTAAGGTGGACAAGAGTTCTGCACCTCCATGATAAAATTAAAAACAAAACAATCAAACAACAATCATGAGAACAACAACAACAAAACATTTTATTTGAAATTAACTCCCTCAGGCTACCCTTTAACTAGGGATTCTCTTACCTCAGTCTCTTTCATATCTAAAATTAAAGGCCTGTGCCAACAGGACAACCACTGAATTATTTTTGCACCATTTTCTAAGTGAAGTCTGAATGAAATTTTGAGAGTTCCCTCCACTTTTTTACTCACAAAAACTCATTACCTTACAGAAGTTATTGGAGGAGACTGTCTCCCTTCTTTGCTAGCCCCTGCCCCATGAAACAGTGTATATATTCCTACAGTTCTTCTCAGCAGCTCTTATGCATGTGAAATAGATGTGTGTGGCTCTGGGGCGTTGATAGGCAACTTACGTCAAGAACATGGATTTTGGTGTTTCCTTTCACTCCCAAGAGGATCACAGCTAGAGCAGAGGAGATGTTGATGGGAGAATAACATACATTTTTTGAAGGGTTATTATTACATAACATCTTTAAAAGATTGATGGCAAAGGTGCCATTTGCTTCACACACAATATTCAGCAAGGGTGGTCTGGAGGCAAAGGAGAAAAAAAAAACACTCAACACAGAACTGAACAATCATTATTCTGAAACAGACAAATAAGGCTCTCTATTTCTGGTTGTCATTTCAAAGCATATAAGCACTATAAACTGAATTTTTAAAAATCACTTTGAGTCAAGGTACTTCCAATTTTAAGGTTATTAGATACATCAGATCTTGATATCAGATCAAAGTAGCGTCTAGACAGATATTGTCTCTGCACCTACAGAAGTAAAGTTTTTTTTTTTAATTTTTTCATGTGCTTCTCAGCCATTTGGTATTCCTCAGTTCAGAATTCTTTGTTTAGCTCTGTCCTATTGTCAGTGTCCTTTGCCTTACAGAAGCTTTGCAATTTTATGAGGTCTCATTTGTCAATTCTTGATCTTAGAGCATAAACTATTAGTGTTCTGTTCAGGAAACTTTCACCTGTACCCATGTGCTTGAGGCTCTTCCACACTTTCTTTTCTGTTAGTTTCAGTGTATCTGGTTTTATGTGGAGGTCCTTGATCCACTTGGACTTGAGCTTTGTACAAGGAGATAATTATGGATTGATTTGTATTCTTATACATGCAAACCACCAGTTGAGCCAGCACCATTTGTTGAAAATGCTGTCTTTTTTCCCAGTGGATGGTTTTAGCTCCTTTGTCAAAGAACAAGTGACCAAGAATTCATAACACAATACAGCTGAGAGAGGTGTGGCTTCTGTCCCCTTCCCTACAGACCAACTCCTCTCTTCTCAATAAGGTGGAGATGAGAACAAAAAAAAGGAAAAAGAAAAGACAAAGCAAAAAGGACAGCAGCCATGAACTCTAGGTCCTCTAGCCTGGCTTCAACAACTTTCCATTCTGGCCTCTGTAAAGAATTTTCCTGTGTTATCGACAAGGCATTAGACAGTGCCCTACCCATTTTCAGATGCTACAGGAAAGACACTAGGATACTGAATGAGACTCAAAGACAGGCTGATACTATCTATTCTGCTGTGCTGCAGGGAGTATTGCCCTGAAGTGCCTGCTCAGGGGACTTTGCTTCCTGCATGCACACAGGCTGCTTTTATCTTGAGAGTACCTCACCTCCCAAATGAATGGACAGATTGGCCCAGACTGTTACTGTTCCAGACACCTTAATGCAGTTTTGGGTCACTGTGCATCCCATGACTGTGCTCTCATGGTCATATGACCTTTGAACCCTGGAAGTGTGTTCCAGAATGTTTTAATACTGTGGTAAAGTGCAGATCAGGTAGCTTAGGGAGCTTCAGAACTCTCAATCTCACACATCTTCCAACTCCTCAGACAGAGGAACACAGCATCCTGAGAGTGGATGTAGATTCTCTGGATCCTATCCTTAAGTCTCACAGAGCTTGGAGGAAAGGTTGGTCTGCTCATCTAACCCAGCTTGCACCCCTGCATTCCTGCCCATCCTTATATTACTTCAAAGTTGCTTCTGAGTCCTTGAAGTGCTTGTTTATTACACCTAGAAAGTCACCTTCATTGGTACAGGACCTCAGGGCCTCTTCTGTCCTACCAGAGCAAAGGAGCTCCACCCCAGGTCTGCTCATCTCACCCCTAAGTGTAAGCCTTTCTCATGATGATTGTTTTTTCCACCTTACTAGGAGCTCTGCAAAGGAAAGAGACAAGACACGTACTTCAAGTCTAACCACTGAGAAACATTATTAAGATAAAGATAGAGGTTGGGGGTTTAGTTCACATGGTGTGACTTATTCTTTTAAATGGGAATGAAGAGTCAGACTAGAGCCGGCTGATCATTAAAGGTCACAAAAGTAAGAGACATTATTTTGCATAGCACATGGGAGAAGTTGGATGTAGTCAAGTAGGCTAGGTGGTAGAACCTGAGAGAAAACAGGACAAGGGCAGTAGATAAGGCCCCTGAAATTCTGCAGCACTAATGCCTAGTACAGATGGGCCAATACAGTTCTAGGACCCAGCCTTAAGATAAACTTCACAGTCAACTGGGGTTTCTAGAGAAGTCACCACCCTGAATATCCACCAGATACAACCTCCCCACTGCCTCTTTTCCTAACTCAGACCATAACATTCCATTTCCAGGACTCAGCCCAGACTTTCTAAGCTGGCCTTCAGGAGTCCCACAACTCTAAGTTGAGCAAGGTGGTCTTACCTCCTAACTTTGTGGCCTCCCATTGCTGTATTCAAGGGTTGATGCCTCTGGAGTGCAGCTTAGCTACCTATCCTGTTCAGAAAAGCCGGACAAGCCCTTTATTCACTGCAGAGCAAGGAAATCATGCTTACTGCCCCAGGCCAGAGGTGGAGAAGACAGTCCTGACCTCATCCAGCTCTACAGGTTAGATTTAGATGGAGGGTTGGGGAAGACCTAGGCTCGGAAAGGCAAAACTGGTAGGATCCTTGGATCTCTGGCTTATAGGGAACGAAGGGAGAATGCTGCCTTTAGCTGATTGCTTGGCCCTGTCCCTTCATTCAGGTATGAAGGTGTTGCTCCAAGTGTCCTGTCAGGTCTACACTAGGCCAAACAAATGTAAGGAATCCTGGCGCTAAATTCCCACAGAGATTTTTCCAACACTTGGGGTGTTGCCTGTTCCATTGGAGGACTCCTCCTTGTAAAAGGACAGAAACCTCCTTTGAGACAAATTAGTTCAGGATGCTGTGTCTTCCATCCAAGGACAAGGCATATTCTATTTGCATCCACCCCAAAAGAGAATACCTTTCTTTTTCTTTTTAACTTGGCTTCTTTGGTGTCTCAATTTCTTTAATTTTTTAAAAATAAAATAATGTAATTTATTTTGTATTTTACCTGCATATATGTCTTTGTACCTCATGCATGCTGCTGTCACAGAAGCTAGAAGACAGCATAAAATTCTCTGGACTGGAGTGTTTCTTAGATCCAGGGGACATTTTCCTACCTGGCCATGCTGATGGTAGCTTAGGAACTATATGAGGACAAAAGCACCTGTGTCAGAGACTCTTCATCTGAAGATGTGGCTGATTTGTCCGTTAAAGCATCCACCCTGTGACTTTGAGCATACTTGCAAAGCTGTATCGAAGTTACATCTAGTTATTATCTAATTTCTGTGATTACAAAAAAAAAAAAAAAAAAAAAAAGCTTACATAATCACACATCTAGTTTTCTCTGAGAATGTTTGGGTTTTATTTTCCTGAGCATGAGAGCTCACTCAATTTCAAACTATCTGTGGAACACTCAGTTTAGAAAAAGTTTCCACTCCACCTGCATCCCTTGTGGATTTTGGATGGGCAACCTTTCACCAATCTCTTCCTCCCTGAAGCACTACTGTAGTACACTTTGTCTTCCCCAGGTATTTATCTTCTTTTGTTTGGCTTCAGGTTCCACCAAGAGGCTGCTCACACCACTTGCCTTCTCACTCCTGACCCAGCAAGTAACATCAGCTGAAGGGCCTGTAGCTTGTGGCATTCTTACTCATCTTGCTTGAGGATAGGCTTGGCTACCATACAGACAGCTTCCTCGGTCTCCTTCTATTCTCCACCAGCAGAAGGGGATTCAATCTCCTGTACCTTGGAGTTTTCTCTATTTCCTCTGCTCTGTGCAACAACCAGTCTGACCATCTAATATCTTAACCTGTATTCTTGGAGCCACTTTTCCCTTTGGTCCTCCATCACTGAAGTAGCTGGCTGATTGGCTGTCTTCATCTTTGTTCTTGTATCCTCTGATGAAGTGTCTCCATTCTCTTCTGCTTTTCCTTCTCCCTCCCACTGCTCTATCTAGAGTCTTTCCTGCTTTTCTCTCCTTCATACCATGTTATTTTCTGTTCTTGGCTGGAAAATTCTGGGTTTTTCTCCCTTGTAGTTTTTCCATGTAGTCTATTTGAACACAGGCCTGTCCCTGAAAACAGTGCTCACTCTCCAGAGTACAAATTCCACAGAAATACTCTTCTTTATATACATCACCTTCCTTAAGCATGTTACTGGCATCATCTTCAATGTACTTCTTGCTTGGTGGCACATGGTCCTTATTCTTCTCTCATGTTGAAAATCATTTGGGTCAAAAATCTACCATATTTTTGCTGTTTGGGGCTTGTAACCCACAAGACTTCAGCAGCTGCCTCATGTCAACTACCACCAAAGTACACTACCTTGTTTTTATAAATAAATATGGCTTTAGGGATGCCTTACATAGGTACTACATTTAGGTAAGATAATACCATAGTTAAAAGGCTATTAAGACATGATTTTTACTGTGAATTAATTTTTTATAAGATTTCTAGGAAGCTGCAAGTTTATTTCTGGAAAATAATAAAGAGTAAGTATGCTTAGGCTGTGAGCATGATTGCTGTTTTACAGGTCTTTGAAATATCTCTGCATATACAATGAGCACTGTGTGTATGTCCGTAACCTTCACAGAAACTGTTTACTGGGATGGCAAGAGTTTTATTCAGACTCAAGGATGAAGGGCTTTATTCCTTTCAAGAATCTCCATAACTTTCTGTGCTGTCCTAAGAAGGTATCTCTCAGACATTTGTTTTGTACCTGACAAGAGATATTAGTGACAATATTATTAACTATAATAAGTTTTTATTCAATTGGACAATATTACATTGTTTCTATCTTTTTATCAACTAATAATTTTATGACAAATATTCATCCATAAGTTAATAGAGTTATGTATATTCAATATTGGGGGGGTCATATCATCATCATCATCATCATGTTGCTAGTGAATTGTATGACACAGAATTCTTAACTCTGTTCTCTGGTTATTATTTCATCTCTATGGTAAATTCTAAATCCTCTCAAGTCTGAGGATCATTCTTATACCCTATACACATGTCTGGTGAACATGCCATGTCTGTGAGATGTGATTAATGGAAAGATTCTCCTAGCCATAGTCACAGACCTGGTCAGTCTCTTTCTAGAACCTGTGTGATCTCTGTTAAGAAAACTTCTTTTCATGTCTCCATTGCTCTCACTTAAGTTCTTTTACTCTGATGTAATCATCAGAGACTTGATTGGTTCACTGGAATTCCTGCCATGAGAACATGGAAAGCAGAAGACCTGAGTTGATAGAGCTTAGGAGCCAAGGTATGGCCCTGCTTTCACATTGCTGATTGACTATACCCTGTCCTTCAAGATGGTCAGACAAGTTGGAAATTCTTTTCTGGGAGACAGTTTTCTTCTGAAATGCTCTTGGACATGTTCTTGCTTTCATCGGCATGTTGTTCCTGGGTAAATGGCAAGTCACTGAGGAACAATGTTGAAATAGTTATTAGCCAAAGTCTCTTTAGATTATCCTCATTCTTTTTCAGGCAGGCCAGGTACAATTTTCCACTTGGTTCTAACATCCAAACCTTAGGATCTAAAAGGCCTACATATGAACAAATGGCATAAAAAGAATGCAAGTGGAGACAAAGTTTAAAAACACATCCAGTTAGTGTCAGGAGACCAGGCATCAGAAACATTTTTGTAGAACCTCTTGGCTTTGGTTACTTTGGGTCAGAGATTATCTGTGTAAGCTCTTCTTGTTGGTTTGAGATAGGGTGTCCTCTTGAGTCCTAGACTAGCCTCAAGTTTTTGATCCTCCTGCTTTACCTACCTAAGTATTGGGGTGATAGGCAAGTTATATATCGTCAGAGGTCAAACATTGTCAGCTTTCTCACTGGCCCCATTTTCAGTTTTAACCTATAAATACTTACAACATTTGTAAAGAAAAATCTACTGTTTTTTTTTTTTAATCCTAGACTTAGAAATTGGTCATCCTTACATATTCTGAAAATTTGAAAGCATAATGGTTTATTATTGTAATATTTACTACGATCTGCTAAACCATAAATGCATGATGGTGGAAAAACAAGTCACAATTTCAGGAACATTTCCAAACCATGTAATAGGCTGAAGTCCTCAAATTCTTACCCAGTCTTAGGGAAGATGGTCATAGTGGAGAGGATGAAGTACAGACAAGCCTTATGGAACTGAGTTTGTATAAGAATTTTGCCTTTCTTTTTCTAAGATACTTCACACTAAGCAGCTGTAACTCAACAGTACATCCTATTTCCATTTATTAGGACACTTTTTATCTAAAAGGACTAGATCTACAAGGAAGAAGGGAACACAGATATTTCCACATGTTAGGACTGTGTACTGGTTTGTTCAAAGCAACCAAAGAATGGTAAATTACTAATTCAAAATAAAGAACATTGATAATGAAAGTAAGCACTATTGGGAATTTATATTTATAAATATAAATTCATTTTAATACATGCAATATAATTAAAATAAAAAAATTGTAAGCATATGAGCCTCTTTAAAGGATGTTATTTCAATTCAGAAGAAACAACTATTTCAAAGAAACCCAGAGGACCTATTCAGACCAATTTAGTGTTGACCCTTGCTCACCCTGGGAGGAGAGTACAGAGATTTTTGCTGCACATAGAGACACATAGAGCAGCATTCTAAGATGCTCCCAAGGATGCACAAAAATGTGCTCACAACCAGGTGTAAAGACAAGAACAGAGCCCTTCAAGAGATCTGTAAGTGGCCTTAGTCTCAAACTTCAGACATTTGAGCTTCTCTTATAACCCAAGGTTCTAATACCTGGTGTAGATATTTTTTAAAAAGCCACACATACACACACACACACACACACACACACACACGCACACACACATGCATGCACACACACATACATACACACACACACACACACACACAGAGTGAACACATTCATTAGACCAACTTGCTATGAGTTTATTGTACAAGGTTAAAATGAAGAGAAGAAAATGAGCAAGCACACTGTCAGGAATGGAGTCACATTTGATGGTGAAGAGAATGCACCACAATGCGTGATGCCACTAGTTTGCTCACAAATTAGTTCCCAAGTGGAAGAAAGGTGATTTTGTCAAACCACATTTTATTTTTCTACCTCTGGGCATTCTGTCCACCTCCATAGCTCAATCTTCCTGAGGCTTCTGCGGAGCTTTTGAAAAGCACTTTTGTATTATCTTGAGGATGAGCAGAGTTTCTAGTCTACATTCCAGAAAAGCTGGATTTAGCTTCCTCAGAAGCACAAGATATTCAACATCCAAGAGAAATCTCCAAGCTTGGGATATTGTTGAATTGATAGACCACTATTCTAGCATGTTCAGAGTCCCCCAGAACTTTCTAAACTGTATGATGGTACATATCTAAAATCTCAGAACTTAGAAGGCTCATGCAGAAAGAACAGAAGTTTAAAATAATTCACATCTGTTTTCCCTTCAAGTTTGACCCTTAAAAGGGATCCTTTTTTTTTTTTAAAATGTTTCCTAAATTTTCCAGAGTCTAAGCTTCTCATATGTAAGTGAATTTTCTATGTGGAAAAGCAGAGTCAAATCTTAACTTTCAGATGACATTATGCTTCCATGACACCAAGCCCATAAACAAGCATCCATGTAGCTAGATGGTGAATTCTGGCCCAACGTACTCTGTTAATGCAGTTTTCTTATAAATACACCTAAACTTTAATTTTCTCTTCTGTTTTATTGGCAGCAGAGTAGAAGATCTGGAAAGTACCTGTTGTAGACTGAAACTAATAGAAAAAAAAGTGGGGAAGAGCCTCAAGCACATGGGCACAGGGGAAATTTTCCTGAACAGAACAAAAAAGCTTATGCTCTAAGATCAAGAATTGACAAAATGGGACCTCATAAAATTGCAAAGCATCTGTAAGGAAAAGGACACTGTCAATAAGACAAAACGGCAACCAACATATTGGAAAAAGATCTTTATCAATCCTATATCCAACAGAGGGCTAATATACAAGGTATACAAAAGAACTCAAGAAGTTAGACTCCAGAGAACCAAATAACCCTATTAAAAATGGGGTACAGAGCTAAACAAAGAATTCTCAACTGAGGAATACTGAATGGCTGAGAAGCACCTAAAGAATTGTTCAACATCCTTAGTCATTAGGGAAATGCAAATCAAAACAACACTGAGATTCCACCTCATACCAGTCAGATTGGCTAGGATAAAAGACTCAGGTGACAGTAGATGCTGGCGAGGTTGTGGAGAAAGAGGAACACTCCTTCATTGCTGGTAGGATTGCAAGCTGGTACAACCACTCTGGAAATCAATTTGACAGTTCCTCAGGAAATTGAACATAGTACTACCTGAGGACAAAGCTATATCACTCCTGGGCATATACCCAGACAATGCTCCAACATGTAATAAGGACACATGCTCCACTATGTTCATAGCAGCCTTATTTATAATATCTAGAAACTGGAAACAACCCAAATATCCTTCAACAGAGGAATGGGTACAGAAAATGTGATGCATTATACAATGGAGTACTACTCAGCTATTAAAAACAATGAATTTATGAAATTCTTAGGGAAATGGATGGTACTACAAAATATCATCCTGAATGAGGTAACCCAATCACAAAAGAACACACATGGAATGCACTCTCTGATAAGTGGATATTAGCTCAGAATCTAAGAATACCCAAGGTATAATCCACAAGCCACAAGAAACTCAAGAAGGAAGACAAAAGTGTGGATACTTTAATCTGTCTTAAAAGGGGGAACAAAATACCCATGGAATGAGTTGCAGAGACAAAGTATGGAGCAGAGACTGAAGGAAGGACAATCCAGAGACTATTCCACCTGGGAATCCTTGCCATATACAATCACCAAACTCCGATGCTATTGTGGATGCCAGAAACACTGGCTAAGAAGAGCCTGATATAGCTGTCTCCTGAGAGGCTCTGAGAGTGCTCAACTAATACAGAAATAGAGGCTCAAAGCCAACCATTGTACTGAATGCAGGGTCCCCATTGAAGATGCTAGAGAAAGGACCCAAGGAACTGAAGGGGTTTACAGTCCCTTAGTAGGAACAACAATATGAACTAACTAGTACCCTCAGAGCTCCCAGAGACTAAACCACCAACTAAAGAGTACACATGGTATGACTCATTGTTCCAGGTGCATATGTAGCATAGGATGACCTAGTCGGTCATCAATGGGAGGAGAAGTCCTTGGTCCTGTACCCCAATGTAAGGGAATACCAGGGCCAGGAAGCAGGAGAGGGTGGGTTGGTGAGCAGTGGGAGGGGAGAGGGAATAGGTGGTTGTTTTGGGGGGGGGATCGGGAAAGGGGATATCATTTGAAATGTAAATAAAGAAGATATTTTATAAAAAATATATCATGTGTTACATTAAAATGTATATCTATCTCTCCATGTATGTGTGTTTGTATGTGTGTATGAAGGAAGAGAGAGAAAGAGAGAGAGGAGGGAGAAAAAGATATAGAGAGAATATGTTTATTTTAAAAAAAACTCAGGGCTACTCACTCTGTAGCACTGTATTGCCTGTAGTTCACTTTGTATACCAGACTAGGTTTGAACTCACACAGATATACCTACTTCTGAGTACTGGGATAAAGGCTTGAATGACCATAGCAGATGCCTAATTGAAAATTTTTGTATGCCAAACTGGCATTCAACATGACTATGAGTCAGAGAAACAGTTTGAGAATGAAAAGAGAAAGTACCTGCTACAAATGGAAAAAAAAAAAAAAAACATCAGGAATTTTTTGATTGGGAAGGGAAGGAAGACCATACAGTTTAGTATTCAGAACAGGAACTGCTTCTGGAATCCTAGTCCATGTTGCCTGCGTAGAGTTAGCTTCAATTCTCTGAGACACAACACCACTCTATTTAGCCATGAGGAAGAGAGAATAGACAAAAGGGGGGCTTTCCACTCATCTCTCCTTCTTCTCCTGCTTGGACCTGTAAGTTTACACTGCAATTACAGAGCTCTCTTTTCTCTGACCTTTTGTCTCATGAAGAAAGAACCACATATACAAACAGGAGCAAGTCTTGCCTCAACCTAATGGCCAAAGTTCAATCACTAACTTAAAAAATTTATCACAAGCTTGCAACCAGCCCAGCCTCCAGATCCAGATAGCTGGGTGAGATGGTGAATCAAGGCCAGAAAAGCACAACTCAACTTTTATAATGCACAGACTGAAACCAATATAGCGAGAATAATTGATTGACTGGTTGATTGATTAAGGGGTGGGAAGAAATAAGTCATAATAAACTCATATTATATGTAATAATGTAATAAACATTCAATAATGCAAAAGTATAACTGAGTATTACTTAAGGCATAATAGTGGTGCCTTATATAACACTCTTCTGCAATCTTCTGTTCCCTTTTAACAATAAGTAAACATTATTCATATAAACCAAGTTCCCTCTATTAAGTACTTAGTACCCAGTACTTCCTGAAAGCACACAGTCTTCCTCTATGTCATTTTCTGGCTTCCAGGAACAAAGCAGTTTTCTCAATGACACCTTCCTTGTCGTGACTTGTCACACAATCATGGGCTCTCGATGTCTTTATAGAATCTGGTATCTTGTTTTCAGGAATAGATTCATGGGCCTAGAAATCATCAAATGCAGCAGAAGAGGCTGGGAACATGAGACTGGAGAAGCAGTGTCTGTCTGCTCTGAGATCACTCACAAATAGTAACCCAAGTCCTGTTTCTCAGCCTAACAGCTTTCATGGACTAAGAAGCTTCCAGTAAGTCTCCTGAATAGTGTGTGAGAACATGTAGAACATAAAAGGGGAAAGGAAATTTCTACCAGCGAGGGAAGGGAACCCACCTCTGGAACATGTGAAGAAACACAGAGTGTATCCTGACTGTTAGCTGTGGTCAGACTGACAAGGGAGCTGAATATATAGATTCAGGTCCCAATCCATTGAGCATAGATTTTCATGGTCTTGTACTGGGTATTTCAGTTAACTGCTATTTATTTCTCTGTTTGTTTGCATTTCTTGATGCTCAGAACTGTTCTTATTGGCTAGTGAGAATCTCATTAAACTGGTTACTTTGCTTTGAGCTGTTGGTCTCAAACATACTGGCTTCATGGCAACCAAAGGGCCTTGAACACTATGCTCAATGTACCTAATCTAAGGACGTAATTCTGCTCCTCTCTCGGTTTCTGTTAATGGAAGAGCTGTCAGTCAAGCAGAAGGTTGTACTAAAAACCCAGATTCTGCTTTTGGGCACATCAGTAACAAACTGCAAGACACACTTCCCTTCAGAGCCCAAGTGGACCCTGCAGTAAAGGCTACCTTGGAAATTCCCATGCAAGACAGAGTGGAGTGAAACAAGGATGGACCAGTGATAGACAGGACAATACCTTGACAGCTTAGCTCTATCAGTTCAGTTCTGTTTTCCTTGATCTCTGTTCAGGAATCCCATTGAAGGGTCTCGGACTTCACTGGATAGTTCAGATCCTCCCACAATGTGGCCACATTGAATAATCCTCCTTTTTCCTTTTTTCACTATGAATTTGTTTCTTTTAATATCTATTCAAAAGAGAGGTTGCCAAGCCTGGCTTTAGGACTTCCAGAGCACAGCTTCTGCCCTAAGTGATGATTGACCTAATTCTTGAGTGGTTTTGATAGAGCCTCACTATATAGTCCAAGCTGTCTAGAATATAATATATAAACCAGACTGACTTTGAACTTACAGAGATACGCTTATCTCTGACTCTGGATTCTGGCATTACATGTGTGTTCCAGTGTACCCACCTTAAACTGATTAATTTGTTCACTTTAGAGAAAGTATCTGAAAATGACTCTTATATGGGATTCATAGATTATGGCCCATCAACTGAATTCTTCACAGCTCTAGCCTCACTGAAAATTTATTAATCTCTCCTGTATTCTTTATTACATAACATTTACTTCAGGCACTCTGTTTCCACCATCAAATTGGGGCACTTCCCAGCATAGGCCAGCTTCCTGCCACTGTGCAGTCTACATTCTGATTCCAGGACTTTGGGAGGGTTAAAGGATAATGGAAATTAACAGAAAATTGTGGGGAGACATGGACAAATAAGAGATATTTATTAACTTTGGGGGAAGGATACTAGGCAGGTAGCTTTTAACAGGCACACAGGCACATGATAACACACACAGTCTGAATACAGGAACACATAGACCCAAATAGTCGAGTATACAAGCCCCAAGAATGTAGAAACAGGGACCGATAGGCACAGTAAAGAAGACATAGATTCAGGTTCCAGTCTCTTACTTACAAGGCCAGAGAGAAAACTATCTTAGGACATGCTACTTTTTGAACAGATTTTTTTTTAAAATTCTTCTCCAAAGTGAGAACATCTTCAGTCTTAGGACCCAGCCAACACTTAGAAAGAATCTGAAGTGGGCCAATCAAGTCATGATGATTAAGTCTAAGTAGAGAAGCCTAAGGAAGAGCTATGAAGCTATAAGAGGAAGTTCTCTTAACTGAGGCAGACCAGGACTTTGACAATGCCTTAGAGAATCTTTCCAGGGAAAGATTATGTCTAATTATGTCTCACAGAGATGGCAGAGCCACCTGACATGTACATAAGGTATAGGGATCTTCAATCTTGAGAGGATTTAGAATTTACCATTGATATAAAAAGGCCACAGGAGAGCATAGTTAAGAATTTTGTGTCATGCAATTATTTGTAAATATGATAGTGTTAATGTTCATAAACATGATGCTCACCAAAATAAAAATAGAAAAGGAATCTGAGTAGAAATTCTTGTAGAAAGGTTAATAAAGGGGCAGTAAGCACATGAGCATATAACTGACATCACTATTCACCAGGAAAATTGTTGGGAACCATGAGAGACCTGAGATAAACATCCTGCCCCAGCTAAATGAGAGACCTGAGATAATCATCCTGCCCCAGCTGAATGACATACTTAAGATAAACATCCTGCATCAGTGGGCTGAGAACCGTGGGATAAACATCCTGCTCTCGGACCACAAGATCCAGCCTGCCTTGAGATAAACATCCTGCTTGGCCCTGAGATAAGAAACATTCAGTGTACCATAACTTCTGAGAACTTCCCCCCACCCACGACTTCCCCCCAGGGTCTTAGCCCCAGAAGGTCTTGTAAACTTCCATCTCCCTTCTTCCTCTCCCCCTCCCCTCCAAGATTTTTGATATAAATGTGCTCTGCTCAACCAAGTAAACGGCTTTTGACAAGCAATGCTTCCTTGAGTCCTGTCGTCTCTCTCGCCCATTCTTTATTCACAGGTTGTGACTCTCCTCGCTCCCCCGAATAACTTGACCTGTAGGCAAGGTCAGGTGGCACCCAACATGGGGCTCAAGGTACAGGTCACCCTCCCCACCCCCGGATGGATTAAGATCCGGATCGACCTTTGTCTTCATGACTGATGCTGCTCGCCCGGTCGCACCAGTCATTAGGTAAGTCATCCATCTTAGACATCTCAAGAATGGGCCATTCCATGTCTAAAGAAGTCCGCTTTATAAAGGACTTAAAAGAGGCTCTCAGAGAGAGGGGCATAAGGGTAAAGAGAAAGGACTTGGTAAAATTTTTCATCTTTATCGATGAGACATGTCCCTGGTTCATGATAGATGGACCAACAATACATTCAAAAATATGGCAGAAAGTAGGTCACGAACTAAATGCCTTGATTGAAAAGGAGGGTAGTGATGCTGTTAGTCACAGTATCTTTTCCTATTGGGGTCTTATTCATGATATAATTGAGTCATCTGAGTGCGGAGGAGGCCAAAAACAACTTCTCTCTGTCGCTGAACTTTGCTTGAAGGAGTCCCTCTGCCTTCTCGCTCCCCCTCCTGTGCTTCTCTGCCTCGGTCTTCCTTTACTCTTATTGATATGCCTTCTGACCCTTCACTCCCCTCCTCCCCCTCCATTCTTCCCAGCTCCCCACCTCCAACCCTATTCCAGCCCACTATTCCTTCTGGGCCCCCATGTTCGGCAGAGCTCATAATTAAGTTAGCCAATGCCTCAATTGCTACGCTCAAAAATGATAGTTCTCCTAAATATCCTGAATGCTAGATGTGCTTCTCCCCAACTCCACCATTTTATGAAGGCTTTGCCTTGTTTTCCACCCCCATTTTTACCAATAATACTTCCATGGCTGTTTCTGCCTCAGGCCCTGACAGTGACATAACTGTTCAGTCCATTTCTGGGATCGGCACTTGCCTTCTAGGCCCCAATATGCTCCCTCCTCAATCCCTTACAGGAGTTTGTAATCAGACTATTGTTCTTAATCACACCTATATGTATGTTCTTGTACCTAACAATACTTATTTTGCCTGCTCTCTGGGCTTAACACCTTTTTTATATTACCCTATCTTTCTGGGTAATTGGGATTGGTGCATTATGGTTATTCTCCTCCCTCACTTCTCTGTTCATAACCCTGAAGAATTTTTGAAT
>NW_022196911.1:69160852-69190274 GCF_008632895.1 Mastomys coucha | reverse complement strand
TGACTCTGCTACCAAACCGGTGCAGGTCCACTATCATCACCTTGACACTGAAGAGCCATCGCAGGCTCTCTCTTGCCTATTCTTTATTCACAAGTTGCGACTCTCTTCACTCCCCCGAATAACTTGACCTGCAGGCCAGGTCAGAAAATATAACTCAAAACCATAATAAGGAACCACATCACAACCATTGGCTAAAATCAGAAAAGGTCACACATGTACATACACAGAGAGGGGAGGGGAGGGAGAAACTTGAACTCAAACAAGGCTTGTGGGAAGTTTTCAAGCTCATTATGTAGTTCTTCAAAAAGTTAAATTTAGGGTTACATAAGATTCAGAAATTTCTTAGGCTATGCCCACTTCAAGTCCAAAAGAGTATGCCTATATACAAATTTATACATGAGTATTCATAGCAAATTAATTCTAAAGAAAAGATAGAAACAGTATAATACTAACCAATTGTATAAAACTTATTACAGACAGTGCCATGATTAATGTCTTCAACCTGGGAAAGAAACAAATGACACGCAAATGCTGTCTTGAGATAGTAAAGAAATATGAGGAAAATTAAGGATATTTGGGAAAGGAATGAAGCTCTTCACTCCTGGGTTTGATTAAGAGTTTTGACAGGCCAGTTAATACTTTCTGTGAAAGTTGGTTTTACACACACACACACACACACACACACACACACACACACACACACTACTTATGCTTTGCAGGGATATTTTGAAGAAGAATGGGAAAACAATAACCATGCTTACAGCCTAAGCATGCCTGGTCCTTCTCCTTTTCCAGATATAAATCTATAGCTTCTAATGAATCTTACAAGAAACCCTATTTACAGTACAAGGTATGTCTTAATCAATACTTTTTATCAGAGTCCCTTTGCAGGTACTACTAAAGTCCCACTAATGTATGAGGAATGAGGATGTGAACTTTTGTGGGGGAGGCCAAATGCTGTACTCAGTTTGTAAGCCCAAGGCAACAACACTATGGAAGCACTTGTATCCAAGAAAATACAAGGGATTAAGATCTGGTGCCATCAAAAAGAAAGTACAATGAGAATGATGACAATGACTTAGTGGAGAAATGTAAAGAAGATGGTAAATAGTAGTGCTGTGGGGGTGTATGTTCTTCAGAGAGGCCACTGTATTCAAAGCCAGGCTTTGATCTAGCAAGACTCCATAGAGAAAACAAAAGGGTAAAAGAAGGCCAATGCACCTAGCTGAGAATAGAACAAGCATGGCCTCTTGTTAGAAGATGAAGAAGATGGAAGGGAAGATGGGGAGGAAACAGAAGTGAGGGTGAAGGAGAAGCAGAGCATGGGGAGACATTATGTCAGAGGACACAAGGACAAAGAGGAAGATAACTATGGGGCAACAGTTTCAGTGATACGGAACTAAAAGGAAATGTGGCCCCTAAGACAAGAGTTAAGACAGAAGATGGTCAGACTAATTGTTGAAGAAAACAGAGGAAATTGAGAAACCTAAAGGGACAGGAGTTTGAATTCCCCTTCTGTTGGTAGAGGCTGGGACATGACTGAGGAAGCAGATGCTGCATACAAGGAAGTCAATCCTTTCCTCAAGCAAGATGAGCAAGAAAGCTACAGGCTAACGGTTCTACAGCTGCTGTCACTCCCTGCTGTGTCAGGGGTTAGAAGACCTGTGTTGTGAGTATCCTTTTATGGAAACGATGGAGCTGAGCAGCAGAAGATAAACACCCTGGAGAAGCCAAAGTGTATCACAGCAAAGCTTTTTAGAGGAAGAGCTTGGTGAAAAGCTAGCCATCCACAAGCCACATATGAGAAAACTTGGAGTGTAAAGGTTTTCTAGAATGAGTAAATCACAGAGAGTTTGAAATTGAATGTGATCTCAGGCTTATTGTCTTTCTTGAGGAGAACTAGATGAGTGATCCTGTAGACAGAGTAAGCTTTCCTATGCCTGTGAAGTCCTCCACCCCATCTTCCTTTCTTTTGCCTCTGAGAGGGTGCTCTCCTCCCTCCCCCATCCACTCATCCCTCTCTCATTCACCCACATTCCCCTTCCCTGAGGTATCAAATTTCTATGATTAGGAACATTCTTTCCCATCCTCTGCTACTTATGTGGCACGGGCCAAGGACCAGCCTATGGATGCTCTCTGGTTGGTAGATTCATTTCTGGGATAACCCAAGTGCCCAGGTTAGTTGACACTTTTGATCTTTCAATGGGGTTTTCATCTGCTTCAGCCCATTCAGTCCTTCCCCTAACTTTTCCATAGGGGTCCCCAACCTCAGACCAAAGGTTGGCTTCAAGTATTTTCGTCTGTCTCAGTCAACTGGTAGGCTGGTAGAGCCTCTCAGAAGACAGCAATCAGGCTAATCTGCAAACACAATAATGTCAGAGGTTGGTTTGCACCCATGGGATGGATCCTATGTTAGGCCAGTCACTGGATGGTCTTTCCTTTAATCTCTACTCAACTTTTGTCTGTGTATTCCCTTTAGACAGAAACAATTCTGGGTCAAAAATATTTGAAGGTAGATTGATGAACCCATTACACCTCTGGGGACCCTGTCTATCTACAGGAGGTGGTCTCTTCAGGTTCCATCTCCCATTGTTGAGTATTTTAGCTAAAGTCACACCAATTGAGTCCGGGGAGCCTCTCACACCCCAAGACTCTGGGACCTTTTAAAGATTTCTGCCCCAAATTAACCGCAGCTTCATATTTCCATTCATTTTCCTAGCCCTCTAGACTTCTATCCTATTTCCAGCCCCCCCATAGAACATCTTCCCTCTCTTTCCCCTCGCCCTGCCCTCTCCCACCAAGGTCCTTCCCTCCATTTGCCTCCTATGATTATTTTGTTCCCCCTTCTAAGTGCGATTAAAGCATTTTCACTTGGCCTTTCTTCGTTTTGAATTTCTTATGACTTCTTTTGTGTGTTGTATCATAGCTATTCTGTACTGTTTGGCTAATGTGAATTTATCAGTGAATAAATACAATGCATGCCATTTGGGGTCTAGGTTACATCACTCAGGATGATATTTTCTAGTTCCATTCATTTGCCTGCAAAATTTATGATGTCATTGGTTTTTTTTTCTCCTTGTGTGTGTTTTTATTTTCTGTGTATTTTCATTGTATATTTTATTTATTTACATTTCAAAGGTTATCCCCTTTCCAAGATACCCCTAGAAACCCCCTATCTCATGCCCCCTCCCTCTGATTATATGAGGATGCTCACTCACCTGCTCACTCACACCAGCCTCCCTGCTCTAGCATTCCCCTACACTGGGAAATCAAGCCTTACTAGGACCAAGGACCTCTTGTCTTATTGATGGCCAACAAGATCATCCTCTGCTAAATATGCAGCTGGAGCCATGGAACCTTTCATGTGTACTCTTTGGTTGCTGGTTTAGATCCTAGGAGCTCTGGGGGGTTCTGGTTGGTTGATATTGATATTCTTCCTATGGATTTCAAACCCCTTCCGCTCCTCCAGTCCTTTCTCTATCTTCTCAATTGGAGGCCCTGTACTCAGTCCAGTGGTTAGCTGCAAGCATCCACCTCTGTATTTGCAAGGCTATGGCAAAGCCTCTCAGGAGAGAGCTATATCAGGCTCCTGTCAGCAAGTACTTCTTGTCATCCACAATAGTGTCTGGGTTTGGTGTCTGTATATGGGATGGATCACCAGGTAGGACATTTTCTGGATGACCTTTCCTTCAGTCTCTGCTCTAAAATTGTCTCCATATTTCCTTCCATAAGTATTTTGTTCCCCATTCTAAGAAGGACTGAAGCATCCACACTCTGGTGTTCCTTCCTTTTCAGCTTCAAGTGGTCTGTGGATTATATTTTGGGTATTCAGAGGGTTTAGGCTAATAGCCACATATCATTGAGAGTATACCATGTGTGTTTTTGGGACTAGGATACCTCACTCAGAATGATATTTTCCTAGTTCCAACTATTTGGCTAAGAATTTCATGAAGTCATTTTTTTCTTTTTTTTATTGATTTTAGCTTTATTGCATTATGATGAAAAAAGGATACATAATTTCAACTTATCTGAATTGGTTAACATTTAAAAACATATTTTAAGTAAGTAGAATTACATCACATTCTTCTTTTACTTTTGTACCCCAACTCCTACCAGAAACCCCCTTTCAATACCTGTAATAACTTTCATTTTTTTATTTTGTCATATTCTTTAAAATATATAAAATATAATAATAAAAATGGGTATTATAAAAGTTGTTTGGTATAAAACAACAATCAATAGAGCAGTCACATATAGATGCTTGTCTACAGCAATACTGAAAATACATGGGCTGGTGAGATGGCTCAGCGAGGAAGAGCACCGACTGCTCTTCAGAAGGTCATGAATTCAAATCCCAGCAACCACATGGTGGCTCACAACCACCCGTAATGAGATCTGATGCCCTCTTCTGGTGCGTCTGAAGACAGCTACAGTGTACTTACATATAATAAATAAATAAATCTTTAAAAAAAAAAAGAAAATACATATATTTTTCTCAATATAAATTTTAAATAACTCCACACATATTAATTGTATATTTTAAAGTAATACATCACTACTAGTCTTTTTTTTTAATGAACATAAATAAAGTCTTTGTTTGTTTGTTTTGTTTTAGTAAAGCTTAAAATTTTGGCTCTTACTGTGGTACAAGCCCAAACTAAGAACAATTTTTAGACACTGGAGTTCATTGTAGTAAGGCTGTACTTCAATGACCCTCACATCACCAAAGGATTTACCTCCATAGTAGCTAAGCTAAGAGTTGACAGTTCTGATGCACCAAGGAATGAATTGTCCACATAATTTTTGGATACAGATTTCCTGCTATGGTCAAAGCTATTTAACTGGAGTGATTGTCTTCATTCTCAGCCCAGGGAGAACAGGTTACATTCATTTCAGAAATGGTGTGTGTATTAGAATGGTCTATCCATAAAGTCATTCACCAACTGTTTCAATGAACAATGGTTCTGCTTGGAGGGTGGCATAGACATTAGGGGAGGGTAAGAATCTGGTTCCTTGACTGTGATTATTTTGAAAAGCATTCATCTCAGAGAAAGAGTAACTTAGAAAGTCATCTTCTTCAAACTTGATACAATAGTTACAAACATCAAGCAAATCATTCAGTCTCACTCTTTGTTGTTTTCTTACAAGCCACCTCCCAAATTAATTATCTACATTACTTTTGGCTGTATAAATAATTTTGAAATATGTAAGCTGTTCTGAAAACTATAGTATAGTGTAGAAACATCAAATAAACAATCCTACTAGTAGAGAAGCCGAGATAAGAGAAGCATGATTTCAAGACCATTATGTGGTATACAGCAAGACACTGTCATTTCCACTGGATAGTTTTAGTTCCTTTGTCAAAAATCAAGTGACCATAGGTGTGTGGGTTCATTTCTGGGTCTTCAATTCTCTTCCATTGATCTACCTGCCTTTCACTGTACCAATACCATGCAGTTTTTATCACAATTGTTCTGTAGTACAGCATAAGGTCTGGGATGGTGATTCCACCAGAGGTTCCTTTATTGTTGAGAATAGTTTTGGCTATCCTGGGTTTTTTGTTATTCCAAATGAATTTGCAAATTGCTCTTTCTATGTGAAAGCATCACTATTTTTGAATATATGTTAGTATATATATTAGCAACCAAAAAAATACAAAGAGAGCATCTACAGCTGATAAACACATTCAGCAAAGTGGCTGGATAAAAAAAAATAACGCTAAAAAAATTGTAGCCCTCCTTTATACAAATATTAAATGGGCCAGGAAAGATACTAGGGAAACAACACCCTTTACAATATCCAGAAATAATATGAAGTATCTTGGTGTAACTCTAACCAAGCAGTTGAAAGACCTATAGGACAAGAACTTCAAGTCTTTGAAGAAAAAAAATTTTTAGAGAATAAGATCTCCCATGCTCATGGATCTGTAGAATTAACATAGTAAAAATGGGCATCATGCCAAAAGCAATCTACAGATTCAATGCAATTCCAATCAAAATTCCAACACAATTATTTACAGACATTGATAGAGCCATTCTCAACTCCATATGGGAAAAAACAGGATAGCTAAAACATTCCTGAACAATAAACACACTTCATGAGGTTACTTCATCCATGACTTCAAGGTATACTATTTAGCAATAGAAATAAAAGCTGCACAGTATTGGTATGTGTACAGAAATGTTGACCAGTGGAATCAAACTGAAGACCCTGAAATAAATCCATATACTTACAGACATTTGAGTTTTACAAAGAAGGCAAACCATACAATGGTAAAAAGAAAGCATTTTCAAGAAATGATGCTGGTCTAACTGGATGTTATGTATGTAGAAGAATGCAAATAGATTTATATCTATCCCCCTGCACCAAACTCAAGTAGAAATGAATCAAGTACCTCAACATAAAACCTGCTACACTAAATCTAATAGAACATAGTGTGAGAAATAGCATTGAACTTCTTATACAGGAGACAACTTCTTGAACAGAACATCAAAAACTCAAAGATGAACAATTAGTAAGTGGGACCTCATGAAACTGAAGTCTCTGTAAGACAATGGCACCCTACAGATTGGGAAAGGATCTTCAGCAAAACTACATTTGACTGAAGGATAATGAAGTGGAAATTTCTAGTTTCTTTGGAAACTCAGATGTGTCACAAGATGTTTTTCTGGAAGCTGTCTTGTGAAAGGATGTTTTGCTGAAGCAGATACATGAGAGGGCATATGATGTTTTCCTGGAGCAGACACTTGACAGGTTACATGATGTTTGAAAATGTTTTAGCAAAGGTTTCAGACACAGTATGAAGACAAAGCCTTTGTGTACCATTCCAATCACCCATTAGGTACCTAAATGGGTAAAGAAAAACCAGTGTTTTTTAAAACAAACAAACAAACAAAAAAGCCAAACAAACAAACCAGGAAACCATGTTCCAAAAACCCATATGGCTGGAATGTTCTCTGCAGAAAAACTATTGGGAGAGCAGTAATATTTTGTCTACTGGCATCACCTCCAAATTGAGTGAGATTTAAGTTATATTTTAAATTATATATTTTACTCAGATTTTTCCTCAATAATTATACTATTACACTAGGCAGAAAGAACTAGAAAAAATGTAGTTGTTCTGCTCTGTAAGAAGGAGCCTATGCCTGAATCTTCCTGGATTGTGAAGAACCAGGGATTGGTTATCCCAGAGACGTATGATAGGTGCCTTGGCTAGTCATTATCAGAGAGGCTTTCTCTTGGAGGAGTTGCAGAAATGCACATGACAGATAAAAGGCAGAGAGAGTTAAATTTGAAGTCTCTGTAAAGTCCTTCCCCTCGGAATTTAAGGGAGCCAGTGGATGATGCAAGGAATGATTTTAAGTGTCAGGCATGACAGAATACTCCAGGAGAACATGGACCACTAAATCAACCAAGCAGGGCTTGTATTGGCTCACAGAAGCTGAAGTGGCAAGTGCAGGGCCTGTATAGGTATGCCGCATGTCCTCTGCTTATATGTTGTAGCTGTCAGTTTGTTGTTATTATGAGATTACTAGCAACTGTACCTCTGACTGTTTTGCCTATTCTTGTGGATCTTTTGCTCCTATTGAGGTGCCTTGTCCAGCTTCTATATGAGGGCATTTGCCTTGTCTTATTGTATCATGTTTTGTCCAGGTTGGTTGTTGTCTCTTGGAGGCCTGCTCTTCTTTTAAAGAAAAAGGAAGGTAAATGGAACTGGGTTTGACAGGAGATATTCGGGGAACTAGGAGGAGTAGAGGGAGGGGAAAATTAGGTCAGGATATATCCTATGAGATAAGAATCTATTCCATTATAAAATAGAAAATATATTTTTTTAAGAATTTCAGCATTTTCAATGGCTTCATGGAGGATGTTTACCTTGTATATTATTAATAGCTGTACCAGGCATTAGACACTGGGGAATGATAGAGGCTCAAATGGCTAAAGTTTGAGACTGAGTTCATGTAAAATACCTTTATAATGTTCAACCTGTATCTGTCCACCCTCGATGTGAGTATATTTGTGGTTACTTGACAGCTTCCTGGAACAGAGCCCTATGTGCTCCCATGTCCTGCAATCATGTCAGGACTCTACTCACAGGGTGGACAAGGTCACCAATAGAATATTCTCTCTGGGTCTCCTGTTTTTCTGTAGAGTAACTGTTTTCTTTGAAATGAAGCATCCTCCATCCTGGAAGCTCATTAAGCTTAGAAATCTCATGAAACTTAAAAGACCCAGGAAATGCTGAAATGGAAATGGTTGCCCCTATGCAATTCTAGAATAAGCTCTTTCTCTTTGAGGTAAAAACTGTGTTTTTTTTTTTATATTGACATAGTAAATGTTCTGATGATGTGTGCTATACAACTCTGAGAAATGCAACAGGAGAGAAAAAGGCTATTAAACTTTTGTTCATCTTTTTAGTTTTCAAACATGTTTTCAATGTAGTACAGTGAAGAAAATTATTTGGACTGACTGCTACCATCAGAATAGGACACAAGCTCAGCAATGCCCAGCCCTTTGGGAATTTGCATTTGGTGAAGGAACCCTCATTTTCCATGTAGGGCAAGTGATGACTTCCCCTTACTTCATCCTTGCTGGCATGATTCTTCCCTTTGTTCCTTTTTTCTAATACTGATATTCCTGTGGTAATTAAACTAAAATTTCTTATACTGATGTGATGCCTGAGCACATACCAGCAGCAGCAGCCACAGAAGCATGACCATCTGAGTTCAGTGCCAAGAATCCAGGTATAGGTGGAATATGAGGAATGACTTTACAAAACTCTCCTCTGACAAGCACAATGATCAGCATACATGTGCTGTGGCCCTTCCAGTAAAACAGGAAATAGAATTACAATAAAAAACTTTCTAACTGTAGTGCTTATCTTCATTATCCACTGTTATTTTTGTAATTTCCATTGAATAATTTACTTTTATTGGTTGTATTCCACAGTAAGAAGCAGAAGACATGGAAATGGCTCTGATCAGATTTTCTCTTTAACCTCAGTGTTTTTAGGGAAAGGTTTCCTAGTAACTGGAAATGGAATGTGTTCTATGTTAGCACTACCTTAGGAAAAGCTTTCTAGAGACTCAGTTCCATAAGGCGTCCTCTGTTCTCCATACTCTCCACTATGACCATTCTTCCCTAAGATTACACGACATGTTGAGTATTTCAGCCTGTTAAATGGTTTGGAATAGTTGCTGAAGTTTCGATTCATGTTGTTATCATCACGTGTTTATGGCTTAGCAGATTTAAGTAGCACTTACAAAATAATCCTCTATATTTTAAAATACTTATAGGTAAAAAAATTGAATGTAAGTGGCCAGTGAGATAGTTCAAAACAGTTGATCTTTGCTCGCAGTAGAAACATTGGCATTGGGGAGATGGAGCAGAAGAATCCTAAGCTTGAGGACAATCGTGGGCCTTATAGTGATTCCCTGACTTTAAGCCAACCAGAATACATATTACAACCCAAAGAGACCAAAATCAAGATGTTATAGACCAATATTTTTATTTTGGATCTTCTGAAACTTACTGGATGTGTTTGAATCTTGGTCCCCACTTGTATTCATTTTGTCATTTGTTTCAGACAGAGCCCTATTATACCCTAAGGTAGGGCTGTTAGAATCAAGCGAAAAACTTTAACCAGCCTGCCTGATAAAGTACAAGGGAACTCTAAAGAGACCGTTGTACTTCACTTTGGCTAATGACTATTTGAACACTATTCTGATGAAAGCAAAATCCCAGGCCCATCCTTAGGAAAGTGTTTCCCAGAGAAAGATTTCTAGTGTATCTGACCACACTTCAGGACAGAGAGGAGTCAGACAGCAATGAGACACTGATAAGCAAGACAAACCTTGGCTGCTTAACTCTATTAAGTCAGGTCTTCTGCTTTTCTTTTTGTGGCAGGAATCCCACTGAACGAATATAGTCTCCAATGATTAAGTCTGATTAAAGGAGCTTAAGAGAGAGCTATGGAGGCATGAAAGGAAGTTTTCTTTTGGAGTATTTTTTGTTTGTTTGTTTTGTTTTGGAGTGTTGTTGTTTAATTGGTTATTTTATTTATTTACATTTTAAATGTTATCCCCCTTCCTGCTTTTCCCTCCACAACCCCCCTCTCCTATTCCCCTCCCCCTGCCTCTATGAGGGTGCCCCACCACCAAACCACCCATCCCCATCACTACCCTAGCACCTCCTTAGGCTTGGGGCATCTGGCCTCCACAGAACCAAGGGCATCGCCTCCCGTTAATGCCAGATAAGGCTATTGTCTGCTACATAGGCAGCTGGAGCCCAGGGCCCCTCCATGTGTACTCTTTGGTTGTTGGTTTAGTCCCTGGAAGCTCTGTTATGTCCGGATGGTTGATATAGTTGTTCTTCATATGGGATTGTAATCCCATTCATTTCCTTTAGTCCTTCCCCTAACTCTTTTATTGGGGTCCCCATGTTCAGTCCAATGGCTGGCTATAAGCATCCTATTGGCCAGTCTCTTTCAGAACCTCTCAAAGGAGAGCTATATCAGGCTCCTGTCAGCAAGTGCTTCTTGGAATCAGCAATAGTGTTGGGGTTTGATGTCAGCAGATAGGATGGATCCCTAGGTGGGGCAGTCTCTGGGTGGGCTTTCTTTCAGTCTCTGCTCCACTCTTTGCCCTTGTATTTCCTTTAGATAGGAACAATTATGGGTTAAAATTTTTGAAATGGGTGGTGGCCACATCCCTCAACCAGGACTCATGCCTATGGATCGCAAGCTGGTTAAACCACTCTAGAAATCAGTCTGGACTTTTCTCAGAAAATTGGAAATAGTTCTAAATAAGGACCTAGCTATACCACTCCTGGGCATATACCCAAAAGATGTTCCAACATATAACAAGGACACATGTCCAGATGTCCCTCAATATAGGAATGGGTACAGAAGATGTATTACACTTACTCAATGGAATACTACTCAGCTATTGAAATCAATTACTTCATGAAATTGCCAGGCAAATGGATGGAACTAGAAAATATCATCCTGAGTGAGATAACTCAGTCACAAAAGAATACACATGGTATGTATTCACTGTTAAGTGTATATTTAGGCAAAATTCTTGGAATACCCATGATACAACTCATAGACTGTATGAAGCTCAAGAAGAAGGAAAACCAAAGTGTGGATGCTTTAGTCCTACTCAGAAGGGGAAACAAAATAATTATGGGAGCTAGAGGGAGGGAAGGACCTGAGAGAATGAGGTGAGGGGTAGGGAAAAGGGGGTAGGATCAGGTGTTGGAGGAAACAGGGGAGAAGTACAGAGTTTCAGGAAATTGAACAGAGTTCTATAGCACTGGGAGATGGGGAACTGGGGGATAGTCACTAGAAAGTCTCAGATGCCAGGGAAGCAAGATGTTCCCAGGACCTAACAGGGATGACAATAGCCCACAAAGGGTTGAGAGAATCTGTAGAAAAAATTTGCTTAACAGAGGCCAGACAGGTCATAGGAAGAGGCAGGCCAGAGGTATGATTATGGAAAGGAGGATCGTTCCACTAATCATGCCTCATAGAGATGGCAGAGTCACCTGAAATGTGTATTCAGTATAAGGATTATCAGTCTTGGGAGAATTTACAATTTACCATAAAGATGAACTGTAACCAGAGCACAGACAATTAAAAATTTTAAGTCATACAATTATTTAGAAATATGATCATGATCATTATGACCCCCCAAATAGAAAATAGGAAAGGAATTTGAGTAGGTCTTCTTTTAGAAAATATTTAAAGAGCCAGTGAGCACATGAGCTTGTGATTAACATCACTAGTCATCAGGGAAAGGAAAATGAAAACCATAATGAGGTCTCACATAATGAGGTCTCATACCTGATTGATAGGGACATAATATTGCACAGAAGCCTACAAACCTTTTACATAGATCTTCAAAACAATTATAAGTAGAGTTTCCTTATGACCAAGAAATTCCTTGAGAGATATCCACTTCAAGCCCAATATACATATGTTTACATACACATAAATCTATCCATTAATATTCATAGTAAATATTCATAGTAAATGACCTATTTACAAAATAGAGAATGTCTTAACTGCCTTGTAACCCATAATTTAGAGTTACTAGATTATATTCCCTTGAAACTCACCTCTATAGTCTTACTTACTTGTGAAAAACAAGGAAATGAGCTTTGGTAGGTGGAGAGTTGGGAAGGGGCAGCTGCTGTAAACAAATGAGTTGCAAGGCCCAAGCAGCAACAATATGGAAGTATTTGAATACAAAAGATCCATTACATACAGAAGGATGAGGAATATGTACCATCAACCAAAAAAATGTAGTGACGATGATGCTCACAAAGACTTGAGGAAGATAGAATAGACAGGGGATAGTATTGCTATTCAATTTTTGCTCCTTAAAATTAGCACTCTTTTCAAGGGCAGGCTCAGGTTAAAACAGACTTCATCCAGGAAACAAAGGCCATCCCCCCAAAAAAACTTAGAGCATTCCAGCTGAGAAGAGAGAAAAACATGGCCTCTGGTTAGTAGAAGAAAAGGATGGCAAGGAAGACTTTGGATGGAGCAGGGGTGAGGAAGAAGGAGAAGAAGAGCAGAAAGGAGACATGATGTCAGAGGACACAAGGACAAAGCGGAAGATAACTATGTCCCAGCTTCTATAGTGATGTTGGATCAAAGTAAAACGTGGCCCCCCAAACCCATGTTAAGATGGAAGATGGTCAGATGGGTTGATGGGAAAAGCAGAGGAAACATAAAAGGACAAGAGGTTGAAATCCCCTTGTCCTAGTGGAGAATGGAGGGTGACTGTGGAAGCAGATGTTATGTGTAAGCCAAACCTTTCCTCAAACAAGATGAACAAGAAAGACACAAGCTAACTTCTGCTTCTCTTAGTCATTGCTGGGTCGGGAGTTAGAGGACAAATGTTTTAGGTAGCTTCTTGTCTGAACCTGCAGTCAAGCAGCAGGAGATGAGCACCCTGAAGAAGCCCAGGGTGTACACCAGCACAGTTTCAAGAAGGAAGAGATGTGTAAAAAGCTTGCCATCCATGAGTTACAAAGATGGCATGTGGAGTGGAAAGCTTTTCTTTATTTGTGTATGTATCACAAATAGCCTGAAAATGAGTGACATTTCAAGCCCAGCAAACTGAAACCTTGACGTTCTCAAGTAAAACTAGGTGAGTGATCCTGTAAATAGGGAGAGCTTTCCTGTATCTGTGAAGTCTTTCATAATGTTCCTGTTACCCAGCAAGGCATCTTTCTAATGTTGAAGTTCTGCTTTGTGCCTTGGTCTCATATAAGTATATACATTGTAGTTTTAAATGCTTGTCCTTAAGTAACTAAATAATAAAAAATGGATCTCTGTTAGTTATAATGCATAATGAGGATTACAGAGCAACTTTGTAAGATATCATTTATTGAGAGTCACAAAATCCACAAGTGAAGCTACTGTTGGGACCCTGAGGCCATGCTCTCCCTTGAGACTGAACTGTGCTTAGGTTTATCTTGTCCTCATTTTCCCTGCTGGGCCTCCCCTTATATACTGTTGTGTTTAAATATATATGTGTTTGAGGCTTCATAAATCTAATTCTACTTCATACAGGCTCCCCTGGAATTCCATTCATGGCAAAGTCAACAATTGTTATTTGACCAGACTGAAATTCTCTGAGAGCTAATTCCACTGCAGGTGGCATTGGATAGCATGACTGTGGTCCATGCCCATGTCTCTGACATCTAGAAATAGTAAGGATGAACCTTGGAAACATTAGACTAGTAACATAAGACCAAATATATGACTATGTATTTCATTCACAAGCACTGCTCATGACTTGGAAAAACAAAGATAAAATGGATCAGTGGCTGCCAGGCAAGGAGGATGGGTATTCAGGATAGATACTGATAATGGGCAGTAAACATATACATCAAGAATTATATGATATTGACTGTCATATTCCTTTGCAAGTATAGTCAAAGCCAAGGAATGTATGCTTTGAAGGACAAATTAGTATGTTGAGAGCAAGGTTTTCTGATATAAATGTATCTCTGTCTTGGAACATAGTTCCTAAGCTATCACTAGCCTGGGCAAGTGGACCGATAGCCCCATGATCCAACACTACTGTCCAGGAAATTTCATGTTGGATTCTGGCCTCTGAGTGTTCCAGGAATGCACATAGTGCACAGACATACAAGGCAGGTAAAACACTCTCACACATGAACTACATTCTTTTAATTTCAAATAATTAAAGACTGTGAGGCACATAAGATGCAGAATTCTAGGTGGTATTTTCTCTTTGAGGCATGCAAATAAAGTGTACCCTATCCAGGGATAGAGGGCACAATGCCCTGTACTAATCTGCCTCAGTGTCTCTTTCTGGCCTTTTGCAAGGAGGGGTCCTCTATTATAGCAGTCTATACCCAACATTTTGAAAAGTCTTTTGGGAATTAACTGCAGGATTCTGCACCTGGGTTTGGGCTAGTGTAGACGTGACAGGACACCTGGAGCAAAAACTTTCACATCTGAATGCCTTGCATGGATAGATCCTTGATCTCAGCTATAGCCACAGGTATTCTGACATCCTGTTAACCTTCTACCTTGATTCCTTGTCAGCCAGAGAACCAAGGATCATACTAGTTTTACTTCTTCCAGGGCTGAAGTACTCCACAACGCCCAGTCAATCCTACCTTGCAGAGGCTGTAGCTGCATGAGGCCAGACCATTCTACCACTAGCCTGGGGCCCTGCGTATGATAGTCCCACCCTGCAGTGAATAAGTGAGTATCTGAACAGGATATAAGCAGTTACACTGCACTCCAGGGTCATAGAATATTGAACACTGTGCTGTGAGACCACAAACATTGGAGGTAAGGTCATCTTGGTCAACCCAGGGCAATGGGACTCTTAAAGGACAGATTTAGAATGTTCAGGCTGAGTCCAGGAGATGGAACCCTAGATCTGAAAGTTAGGAAAAGAGACAGTGTGGAGGTTGATCTGATAGTTTGTAAGTGTTCTACAAACTCCAGTAAGGACTAGCAATGAGGCTTAGGGCTGGAGTCCAGAAGCTGTACTGACCCATTTATGTCAGGATTAGATGCTGAAAGATCTCAGTGGTTCCCAGTGTCATCTGTCCTTCTTCCTCTCTGGTTCTACCACTGAGCCCATTTGACTACCTCTGACCTCTACTCTGAAAAATCTCTTGCTTTTGTGCTCTTTAAAGGCCAGCAAGCTCTAGTCCGTCTGAGCTCTGTTCAACCTCTTCAAAACCATTTTAAAATTACTCACCCCATGTCATCTGAGCCACTAATACTCATTTTTATCCTGAACATGATTTCTCATGATTTAAAGTGATGTGTCAGACATCTTCCTTGCCAAGGCAGAACTCTTGAGTATGTTGGGGACAACTGTCAGTGTGGGAAGATGCCCAACCAAAGGGTAAGGCACTGAGATAAAGCAGGCAGAACGTTCTTCCCAAAACTCTGGGAGAGACTCAATGAGATACCTCCAAGGATCTATGTACACTCTCAGGATGCTGTGTCCCTCTGTCTGAAGAGTGGAAAGAAGCATGGGCTGGGGTGTTCTGAGGCTCCCTGGGCTTTTGGTCTGTATTTTAGCAAAGGAGGAAGAACACTGGAACACACTTCCAGGGTTCAACAGCCATGTGTCAGTGACAGCACAGCTATGGAATGCACGGGGACTTGGAATTGGGTTAAGACGTCAGAAGAAGTCACTTAATATGGCCAAACTGTCCATTCATCTGGGAGGTAAGGGGTGCTCCAGAGAAAAGCAGCCTGGGTGCTTTCAGCTGATGCAAGGTCCCTGAGCAGCCACTTTAGGAGAATGCTGCCTACTGCACAACAGATCAGATAACACCAGCTGGTCTTTGGGTCTCATTCAGCATCCTGTAGCAACTGGCGGTTGTGGAAGGCACTGTCTAATGCATTTGTGGATATCTCAGAAGGGTTTTTCACAGACCTAGTCCAGGATTCAGAATTGCTGAAGCCAGGCTAGAGAGGATATATGCTTATGACTGTTCCATTCCCTTAGTTTCTCTTTTTTTTTCCCCTTTTCTCTTTATCCTTGAGGCAACCTTCTTCAGAAGAGAGGTCTTTATGGACTGAAACTAGAGCCTGCCTTGCAGCTTGTTCTGTATATGCATTCCTGATGATCTTTCCTTCTATCTATGCAGATGAAAAAGAAGCCAGTTTGGGTTCCTGCTGGGATCACACTTACCTAATAACCTTAACATTCAAAAGACTGTAACATAGAATGAATTTTTGAAATCCTCCTTAAAGCAATTATGAGCTTTGAAATGAAAACCAGAAGTAGAGTCCCATATTTCCTTTCATCAATGAACCTCCAGCTCTGTGTTCAGTTCCATTTCTCCTTTAGCTCCAGACTCTGCATCATGAATACTCTGTCTGAAGCGAATGGCACCTTTGCTATCCAACTTTTGAAGATGCTCTGCCAAGACAACCCTTCAGAAAATGTGTGTTATTCTCCTGTGAGCATCTCCTCCGCTCTAGCTATGGTCCTCTTGGGTGCAAAGGGAAACACTGCAGTCCAGATATGTCAGGTAAGTTCCTTGTCAAAACCACACCCGTGTCACATGCACAAGATCTGCTGAGAAGGATCAGTAGCTGTTAAATTTTAAATGTTAAAATTAACACTTGTTGTGCTATATTGACTCAACCTTCATTTTGTAGCTTATTTATTTAACTTGACTTATTCCTTGCCCTGATCATAGCTTTATGTTGTTCTTTGTCTGAAAGCCTCTTGGAAGCTAGAATATCCCTAAGATCCTTGCTTCTAGAACCAGCCAACCAGGTTAAAGGTCAGACAGCACTGTTTATCTAATAGCCTAAACATTGCAAATGCAACTGTTTGTGGTTTTTCCCACACAAAAACTGGTCCTGAGAACTGCCTAGGATCCCAACTTGGCTCCTGTCCCCTGCATCCATAATTAATCAGTCTTAGAAAATGTGTTCAATAAACAACTAAGATCCAACTGAGATTGCTTTCTGAGTTGTTTAGCTAATCCTGAACCCTAACATAGTAATATCCACACACTGTTTGATGGAGCCTGGGGTAAAGAGGAAGAAAGACCGAATCTCCTCCAGTAACACTGCTTGAAAGGCAATGAGTTTTCCCAAGTAATAACTTCAAGGAAATTCCAAATATTTCATCCAGAATTCCCTTAGAAAATTTTGCATAAATAGTATATGCTGGGCCTGATGGCAGAGGCGTTTAAACCCAACTATTAAGGAGTCTGAGACAGAAAGATGCCAAGCCCAATGCTAGCCTGGGCAACTTAGGTTTAAATAGAAAGTTCTTTTGGTCTTTTGTTGTTTTATTTTGTTTTAAAAGATGGTGTAAGGGGGTTGCGATTATAGCTAAGTGGCAAAGCTCTTGCCTACTCTGATTAAGAATACTGGTCAGTCACAAGTACAGCAAAGGGCAAGAAGGGTGTTGAAATGATCTGAAAATTGGTTGCTGCAATTTATGTTGTTTTTAAAACAACAGATTTGTAAGTATTCACTGGGAAGGAAGGTCAGTTCCTACTTTTAATTGTTTCAATAGCAATCTCTCTTGAATCAGAACCTTATTTACATGGCAGACTGAGGGATCTTGAAAATTCCTTTTGAAACTAAAAGTTTCATCCCTGGCCTGAAAAAATGTTTCATCTTTTCCTCCATAGGCTCTTAAATTAAACACAGATGAAAATATCCATCGGGGCTTCCAGTTGCTTCTCCATAACCTAAACAAGAAAAATAAAAAGTACTGCCTTACAATGGCCAACAGGCTCTTTGCAGAGAATGCTTGTGAATTAATTCCAGTAAGTTGTTCCTGTAGAAAGATAACTTGTATCCCAAATGCTTGTTGCTTTAGATCCAAGGGGAGGGACCTGAAAGAAACTGAGAAAAGTAAGGATTAAATACTAGCCACTGTGTAGGTACCTATGTATAAAACCTGCATCTCAAAGGCTGGGACAAGAGAGGGTCATAAGTTCTGAGATAGCCTAGGCCACATAGTGAGACTCACCAACCTAACCTTTATCAAAGATAGTAATTCTGTTATATGTTTAAAAATTTCCAATTTGACAACTTGTAGTTGTATTCATTTATGTCTCATAATTCCCACCTGCAAAGGCCTATTACCTGAAGATTTTTGTTATATAAAGTGATATCTACACTCATTTAACTTTGTTTTATAATACCATGTTAATCAGAAGGTGGAAACACTTGCTGACATTTTATTTCGCAATGTCACCTCCTTGAATATTTTCTCTCGAAAGACCTTTAAGGAGTCCTGTCGTAAATTCTATCACTCAGAGATGGAGCAGCTTTCCTTTGCTGAAGCTGCGGAGGAGTCCAGGAAACACATAAACACGTGGGTCTCCAATCAGACTAAAGGTCAGAAATTCAAGCTCCTTCATATCCCACATTCTTATCGTTTCTATGCACCCACTGTCTTCTTCCTCCCCTCCTCTTTCTTTAATTTCCTTTCTCTCCACCATGGTCTAATCTCACCATTATTTCAGAGTCAAATTGATGCTAGCTGGCTGGGCCACATGGTATAATTTAGAGCTCAAGGAATTCATGGAGGTTTTACTCAGACAATTACATCTTAAACCCAGAGATTGTATATTTCAAGTAGGACACAGGGACATATGTAAATGTCATAAGAGCCCATGGGGCTAATTATCAGCCTAATACTTTACCTTTGAAGACATGGGTGATCTGCAATGTTCCAGGACATGTGACTCCATCATTCCTGAGAGTGATTCATGGGTAGACCTTCACCATAATCCTGCCCTGGGACTGCTTCTTACTAGAGTCTGTGTTGTCTCAGCTCTTACCACCTTTACCTCGGAAGAGGACTCCTGTTTCTGCTTCTACAGTTCCTGCATCTATTCCCTTACTTACATTTGATGATACTAAACTTGATTTCCATTAATGACACTCTGTCAGAACTGCTCAGTTATATTAAACTAAAAGAACCTCCAATTTGGTGTTGAACCTTATATGTTTTGTTGTCAGATGTGACAGGTTCCAAAACTGGTCTTTGAGATCATTGAGATCATTGTTATTTGAACCTTTTAGATGCCTCTGCATTACCTGCTACATCTTCTAAAACACAGAGAGCAAAGAATTAGAATTTTTCTTGCATCCATCTATTATTTACCTATTTCGTATTGGATTCTTATGCCCTCTCAGGATCAGATAATAGACAAAACTATTGAGTTCCAGTGTCAGCTAAATGTGGCAGGTGCAGTGATGTGAACAAACCAGATTCCATCACCAGAAAGTAGTGAAGACAAGCAGACAAATCAGTGCTGCTTCTCTCTCAGACCTTCATAGATCGCAGCACAAGAAGGATGATGTCAACCCTGGAGATCTTCCTCTCCATTTGTTACTCTTTCTGGGAAATGTGGTCATAGTCCCATACAAAGACCTGCCTCCTAGCAGATTCCAGACTCAATGAATTTGGAAACTAGCATTAACTACACCAGAGGGTTATCATGGTTTCCTCCAAATCCCTCCAACATTTTTTGCTTATTTTGTTCTTCATGTTAGAGTCTCTTTTTCTGCTTTTCCCAAACCTGATTTCCTTGAGGGACTTAAAGTTCTTCCAGTGTGTATGACCTCAAGTTAAACATGGCTGACAGTGTTGTTTTGATTTATTTTTAATATGATTAACAAATTAAGCAAAGTTGAAAAAGTGATTCTTTGATCTGCTCAGATGTCATATCAATTTATGTCATACACACACATACACACACATTATATATATGTATATATAATACATATATATATATATATAATATATATATACATATATATGGAACCTGAATGAAGTCTCTGTTTACTCCAAAGGTAAAATTCCAGACTTATTGTCAAAAAACTCAGTTGATTCACAGACCAGGCTGATTCTCATCAATGCCTTATATTTCCAAGGAACATGGCATAAATTCTTTGACAAAGACTACACCAAGGAAATGCCCTTTAAGATAAACAAGGTAAGGAACACTATCCTAAACTCCTTGACAGTGGGATGAAGAAATTGCATGGAAAACTTTAATTGCCAATGTGTATCCCAAGGTTCCATGGTAGATACTGCATATCTTGTACAGGGTGCTGGCCTTGATCCTCAGCCCCTCCCCTGCCCCCCCCCCCAAAAAAAAAAAGAATTCAGGAAAGCACAGAAAACCATTTGAGACTTGTATATCTAAAAGCAAGGTTAAACTTCATAAAAAGAAATTATAGGAACAAAGAGTATTTCCTGTCTTTGTGATTGTGCATTCTATTGATGGCTCATAAAGCTTCTGCTCATTTCTCATAAAACCATTTTAGAAATTGAATTTCATTTAAGACCAAGGATGCCAAAACTGTGCTGCTATGGTAATGTAATACATGTATGGAGCACAAGTAAGAGTAGATAGTAACAGCAGAAAGGAATATACAAACATTTATACAGTAGAGTATGTTTTACTAAAAATATTCATTTTAAACTATTGATCAATTTATCATTATTAAATGTTTTTATAGATTTTAAATATTGAACAGGAGTGGTTAAGTGTCAGTCCTCACTAGAGTATAATATCTACTTACATAGATATTAAAGTATTTTGCCTTATAACTATAAAATATAATTTAATTCAGTTTTCAGCCTCATAAATGTTAAACTCCTCATTACATTTTTATTAGAAATGATTTAACAGAAATCTTAAAAGAATGAGATTTTTTGAAATTGAGTAATGTAATCTTTACTATGGATGGCCCAACAAATTTTTATGTTTAATGTACACTGTAATTTCAATCTTCTTGTGTCCTACTTGTCCCATTTAAAATATACCTCTGGACTATCAGAACTAAAACATATTGATTATATCACAAGGAGATACACTAAATAATGTCCCCAACTTGTAATCAGTTGACAATACTTTTTTGCATTTTGATGGATTATCAAACTGTTACTGTATCACAAAGAAGCATACATATATGACCATATGGTTCCCATCTTGTCATAATTTAACTTGGGGTTTCACTTCCCTGTGATGGACTAGCAAAATGTAGTTCTAACCTAAGCCTGTAAGTGTCTAGTTTTTCAGCTTGCTACATTGTTATGCTAGAAAGTTGTGACCCATCATGAACCTTTGAGCAGGTGTGCTCCTGTGTTCAGGTTGTTTTCTAAGAGGATACATTCACAACACTATGAAAATATTGCACTCTATGATAATTTTTGTTATTTGTAAATGATTATGCTGTTTCATTAGATGTAACTGTTGACCATATTAAATTGTGAAAATCCTACTTCTGATGTGTTAGTCATCTTTATATTAGTGTAGCTAAATTTCTGAGATAATCAACTTAAAAAGAGGAAATATTTATTATGACTCATGGATCAGAAGTTTCAGCCCAGGTAAATTAGTCCAATCACTCCAGGTTGTGCTAGTATAGTATAGCCTAGTGGAAATATATGGTAGAGGCTTGTTAACCTTACACCAGTCAGAAAACAAAAGAGAGAAATAGGAAGGATCTTCAATGCCAATCTCCTCTTCAGAGGCACCTGCTCACCAATACAACTTTGACTCATTAAAACCTACTTCCAAAAGGGTTGGCCTGCTCCCACTACTGCCACCATGTGGAAAAAAAAGCTTTGGAACAAGAGCCTTTGTGTAGTATTTTAAACCCAAGAAGCATATTTCTCTGGCTGTATAGGATCATCTATTGTTCATCTGTTCTAGTTGTAGCTTTGGCAATATGACACGTGCTACAAGAAAATTGGAAAGAAGAACTCTACATGGAGAAATTGTCTCCATAAATTGGCCTAGAGGCAAATTTGTTGGGAACTTTCTTGATTAATGATAGATAGAGTATGTATCAGCACACTGTAGTGATACCAACTCTGTCAGGTAGTCCTGAGTTGAATACAAAAGCAGGCTGAAAAGCTCTGAAGAACAGGCCAATAACTAACATTGTTCCATGGCTTTTTCCTGAGTTCCTGCTCTGACTTCATTTTATGACCATATGTGACCTGAGAGTTTTAATGTAAACCCTTTTTCCCAAGTGCTTTTGGTCATGGTGTTTTATTACAGTGGTTGAAACCCTAACAGAGACAAGCCCATATCTGCTTACATTCAATTATGTTAATGAAAACAGGAAGATGCTGAATGACTTTGTGGAAGTGTACCTGGAACATGAATATTGTTTTCTTTGAGTGTAGAAAACACTGGTATTAACTGCAGCACATTTGGAAACCTTCTGACTTATCTCTATTATATATTTGATGTCATTTATTCATCTGTTCAGACTGAAACAAAGCCAGTGCAGATGATGTGGCAGGAAAACACATTTTGCCATGCCTATGTGAATGAAATCCAGGCACAAGTACTGATGATGCCCTATATGGGCAAGGAGCTGAGTTTCGTGGTCCTGCTCCCGGATGAGGGTGTGGATATCAGCAAGGTGAGCCAGGAGATTATGTAGCATTCACCATTCCAAATGTCTCTGAGAACAATTCAGTATTCCTTTGTATCCTTATTAGACAAAGTTCAATGTCTTCACCCTGGCAACTGCCATTTGAGGGGATAGTACTCACAGACAGAACTTTAAGCTGTGTACAGCACAGAGATTTGGGTTCAAAGTTGTGTCCAATACTCCCATCATGGTCTATGCGCCCTTGTCACATATTATAACTTCATCACTAGAATTGGTGATAACTACCTAATAGGAGGAAATCAGGGCAACACAAGTAAAAAGTTAGCACATTACTTGGAACATAATCCCCCTCATAAATATAGCCCACATCATGATCTTTGTTCATATTTCATTTTAATGTCTGAGAACAGAAAATAGACTGAAACAATATCCCATTTTAACCTAAAAATGTGGAAGGTAAAGGTTGAAAACTGAGGAGGGCAGAGTCAGGCAAGTCATTGTAACAAATTTTGGTCTTCCTTGAAGCAGGAAACCCCACAGTCTATGAGCCACCCTCTGAATTGTGGGTAATAGAATGTTCATGACATATGGGGTCTTTGTGAGCAAAAGATCTCCCTGCCACTCAGTATCCAGCTCTCTGTGGCATCACTTCAGTAGAGTACAAGTTAGTTTTTTTATCAACTCCTTTCTTTTCCAATACTTGATTTCTATTTAAGCAGCAATGATTTACTATTTTTGAAACTAGGTCTAGTATAAGAAAACAGAAACAAATAAAAATTAAACAATAATTACCTGGATAGAGACACTTGTCAGAAAAAAAAAATCTCTCACAAGTGATTTAGGAGAAGGCAGCCAGGTATTCCTACCCTGAACTGCTTGTCCACCATTTCCATCACGGAAGCTACAAACAAGCTACCAGAACAGTGGGATGTCCATACTGCCTGGCCATTTGAATAGGTAGTGCCTGTTTTTGATGACAGACAGTACTTTAAGCAGCAGTTATCTGTGTGTCTCTGGGTAAGAGGTCAACTGTAATTCTACAAGTCTCTAATTCTGGTTTTTCAGGTGGAAAACAATCTCACTTTTGAGAAGTTAATAGCCTGGACCAAACCAGACTTTATGAATCACACCGAGGTTTATGTTTATCTTCCAAAATTTCAACTGGAAAAGGAGTGTGATATGAAAACACTGTTCCAGAACTTGGGAATGTTGGATCTCTTCCATGAGAGCAAGGCTGACTTATCAGGAATGTCTACTGAGGAAGACCTGTGTCTGTCCAAGTTTGTTCACAAGTGTGTGGTAGAGGTCAATGAAGAAGGAACAGAGGCTGCAGCAGGCTCAGCTGCAGATATTGTACCTCTCTGTTCAGATTCTTATACCCCAACTTTCTGTGCTGACCACCCCTTCCTTTTCTTCATCATGCATGACAAAACCAACAGCATTCTGTTCTGTGGCAGGTTCTCATCTCCATAAAGACATATTTATTATGTGGTGAGAATTCTCTCTTGACATCTCCACCATCCCTACAGCTCTGTAAGGATGGGCAAGTGGAATTTTCATCTTTTCCTTCTGATCTAGTGATGCCCATATTCAGCTCTCCCTACCCTGATACTCGTGTGTGCCCTTTGCCAGGCCACAGGACCACAGAGTGTTATGGCTTCCTTTATTGTTTAGAAGGCAAAGAAAATCCCCAAACTAGCCTACAAAGATTTATAAAGTAACTCTAAATAACCCCCCAGTCGATCCACAGACAAACCTTATCAATATACATTGCCGTTTCCTGGTACCACAAGTCTTGCTATCACTTGCCTTAATCTGACTTTATCCTAGTAACTGCTTCTGTGGGTGATGACTGCTACTGCTCTTTTCCTGGTATCTGGTCCTTATGCATATATGAAATTCATTTTCCTTTCTGACCATTACTACTCACCAGGTATGTGCCAAATACTGTGAAAGTTTGGGGACATGTGGAGACAGTGTGATCCACTACCAACTAGTCTTTGCTATCTGTTTTCATTTTATTTAGTTGTCATGATAACTACCTTGGACCACCATATGTCCTCCATGAAGAAGTCATGCTTCTATAAGCTACCATGATTCTCTATCAATAGCTGTAATAGTTAAATTCTCTGAAGTCCTTAAAGGCATTTCAAAATAAATACTGTTTTCGCACAAAACATTGTGTACTTTAAATTTTAATTAAAGCCCTTAGAGGGATTTTTTTTTGTTAATTTTCTTCATCTTAGATTCTTTTAAAACTAGAGCTATGTCTGCAAATCTATGCCATTTGGCCCACACTATACAGATACAGGAGGCATAAGTATTTTCATTGTGTTAGAGTGTCATAATAGAGACATGGCTCCTAACTTGCTGCTTTTCCAGAGATCCCTGAAAAACTGTTTACCACCCACCTGGCTGCTTAACATTTCCTCTAACACAAGTTTCAGGGAAGCTGATGTCCTCTTTAAGCTTCAACAGATCCTGAGTGTACATGGTACATGAAATCTCACTCAGAATCACTCACACACAAGTTTAAAATAAAAAAAATTCTAAATGAAATCACACTGGCAGTTCCTCAGAAAATTGGAAATAGTTGTACCTGAGGACCTCGCTGTACCATTCCTGGGAACACACCCCCAAAATTCTCCAACATGTAACAAGGACACCTACTGAATGATATTAATAGAAGCCTTTTTTATAATAGCCAGAATCTGGAAATGACTCAGATGTCCCTCAACCTAAGAATGGGTACAGAAAATGTATTACATTTACTCAATAGAGTACTATCTACTAAGCTATTAAAAACAGTGACTCCATGAAATTTGCAGCCAATGGATGGGACTAGAAAATATCATCCTGAGTGAGGTAACCCAAGACACAAAAGAACACACATTGTATGTACTCACTGTTAAGTAGATATTAGGCAAAAAGCTCAGAATACCCACACTACAACTCACAGACCATATGAAGCTCAGGAAGAAGGAAGACAAAAATACATATACATGTACCCTGTTGGTGATATGTTATACTCAGCTTTAATACCCCTTCAGCACTCTCTTCTTTTATTTTATTCTTCCCTCCCTCTGCCTGTGTAACCATCAGTCTTCTGTCCAGGTTTGTGTAGATGCTTCGGTCCTATTTAGGAGGGGTACAAAATAATCATGGGAGGTAGAGTGTGGGATGTACCTGGAAAGAAGAGAGCAGAGGAAGGAAAAACGGGGGGCAGTATCCAGTATAGGGAGAGACAAGGGAGAAGGGCCAGGAAATTGAACAGTGGTATGTAGTGGTGGGGTATGGGGAGCTGGAGGTAGCCACTAGACAGTCCCAGGCACCATGGAAGCAAAAGTTTCCCAGGACATAACTGGGATGACATTAACCGAAACACACAAAGAGGAGAAAGGGCCTGTAGAGACCATATCCAGTGATTAGGCATGGCTCCCAGTTGACAGATGGGGCTACCCACCCATCTCAGATATTAGCTCAAAATTGCTCATGTCTAAAGGAAATGCAAAGACAAAGATTGGAGCAGAGACTGAAGGAAAAGCTATCCAGAGACTGTCTCACTTAAGGATCCATCCTATCTGTAGACATCAAACACAGACATTATTGCTGATGCCAAGAAGCACTTGCTGACAGGAGGCTGGTAGAGCTGTCCCCTGGGAGGTGCTGCCAGAGCCTGACCAATACAGATGTGGATGCTTGCAGACAACCACTGGACTCAGCACAGGGACTCCAATGGAGGATTTAGGGAAAGGACTAAAAGAGCTGAAGGGGTTTGCAACTCCATAGGAAGAACAAAAATACCAACACACCAGCCACCCCCCCCCCAAAGCTCCCAGAGACTAAACCACCAACCAAAGAGTACACATGAAGGGATCATTGGCTCCAGCTGTATATGTAGCAGAGGAAGGCCTTTTCTGGCATCAAAGGGAGGGGAGGCCCTTGGTCCCATGGAGACGGAATACTCCCACATAGGGGAATGTAAGGATGCTGAAGTAGGAGTGGGTGGTTGGGTGGGGGAGTACCCTCATAGAAGCATGAGGGAGTGGGGATGGAATAGGGTTTATGGAGAGGAAACTGGGAAGGGGGATAACATTTGAAATGTAAATAAATAAAGTAACCAATAAAAATTAATAAACAAAAAATTCTAAATAGTGACATAAGATTTATTAATGGTTAGATAACACCAAATATTCTGCCTTTTTAGTATTATATTGCAGTTATTGTTCTAAGAATAACCATATGTGTGTGTGTTTATGTACCCTGTGTGAAACATTACAGTCACCTTGAATAGCTTTTCAGCATGCTCTACTTTTATTTCATACTTCCCTCCCTCTGCTTGTATAACCACCAATCTTCTTTCCATGTCTGTAGATTTACCTATTATGTATATTATATATAGATTTTTCTCTGTTTTCTTGATAGTGCTCATGAATAATACATATTGAATTTTTAATGAAGACACACACACACATACACACACATAATTAATTACTCAATCTATTTTTACAAGTGCTAAGAAACTCATTGCCAAACTCTAGGTCACAATAAACTGCCCCTATGTTTTCTTCCAAGGATTTAGTGGCTTGTGGCTATTATATTTACATAACAGATCCACTTTGAATTAAATTTTTTATTTGTTGTGATGAGGTAGGAGCTCAATGTGGTTACTTTATATATGAATATACAATTCTTGTCCTAGTTTTTATAATTATTTTTGTGTTGAAGAGAAAGTATTGATGGCCAATAAAAAGGAATAATACTGATTCAATAAGTGAGGTGGGGTAGAGTTACTCATTTACATGTGTTTAACAACACAGTAAAACTGGAAAGCCATATTAGAAAGCAACAAGAAATGAGAAAGGATAAATTAAAGTATCTTTAATTCAGGAACCTCAGAGAAGTTTCAGTCGGAGCAAGTCCTTCCTGCCATGCCGGACTACTTGACTTTAATTCCTAGAACACATTTTTTTTTTAAATTGATTTAGGTTTTATTGCATTATGATGAGAAAAGATACATGATTTCAATTTATGAAGATATGTAGATGCTTGTATACAGCAATACTGAGAATGCATATTTTTTCAATATAAATTTAAATAACTCCACACATATTAACTGTATATTTTAAAATAGTACATATAAATAAATAAATAAATAAATAAATAAAATATACACTAAAAAGAGAAAAAGAAAATGTAAAAATTTTAAAAAAGTGGTTCTATATACACACAGCCACATATTATGCAGAGTGGTGTGTGTGTGTGTGTGTGTGTGTGTGTATGTAATTTAGAGATCTCCATCATTTCCCTCCCCTCAGAGTTCAGAGAACACCAGAGAAGAAATGCAGGGGACATTACAGAAGTCTGAGGTGGAGGGCACCAGGAGAACATGGCCTATCATATCAAATAAGCAAAGCTCACATAGGCTTACAAGACTGAAATGGCAAGAACTGGGTCTCTATCAGATCTTCTCAGTAAAGGTTAAGTCTTTTGGCTTGATATTTTTGAGGGATTCCATACAATGGGTTTATCTTTGATTCTTTTCTCTTTTATTAATACTAATTTTCTCCTATTTAACTTGTCTTGTACAAATATGAGGGCTTTATCTTGTATTATTGTATCCTGTTTGGCTATCATCTCTTGGAAGTATTTTTTTTTTCTGAAGTAGAAATGAAGGGGGATTTTCCAGTTTTGTTTAGTATAGGCTTTTGTTATAGGATCTGGTGATCTTTTTGGATTTCCTCAGTTTCTGTTGTTATGTCTCCCTATTCATTTCTGATTTTGTTAATTTGGATACTGTCTCTGTGCCATCTGGTTAGTCTGGCTAAGTGTTTATTTATCTTTTTGATTTTCTCAAAGAACCATCTCCTGGTTTGGTTGATTGTTTGTATAGTTCTTTTTGTTTCTACTGGGTTGATTTCAGCCCTGAGTTTGACTATTTCTTGCCATCTACCCCTCTTGGTTGTATTTGCTTCTTTTTCATCTAGAGCTTTCAGATGTGCTGTCAAGCTGCTAGTGTATAATCTCTCCAGTTACCAAAGTAGAATCAGGATCAGATAAATGATCTAAACAGTACCACAACCCTTAAAGAAATACAAGCAGTCATTAATAGTCTCCCAACCAAAAATAATAATAATAATAATAATAAAGCCCAGGACCAGATGGGTTTAGTGAATAGTTCTATCAGACATTCAAAGAAGTCCTAATACCAATACTCTTCAAACTATTCCACAAAATAGAAATAGAAGGAGCACTTCCTAATTTGCTATATGAAGCCACAATTATTCTGATACCTAAACCACACAAAGACTCAACAAAGAAAGAAAACTTCAGAAAAACTTCCCTTATCAATATCAACCCAAAATAATCAATAAACTTTCCTCAACATGAATCAAAGAACACATCAAAACCATCATCTATCATGACTAAGTAGGCTTCATTCCAGGGATTCAGGGAAAGATCAAAATTCAAGGCGCATAACTAAACACAGTCAAAGCAATACACAGCAAACCAGTGGACAACATCAAACTAAATGGAGAGAAACTTGAAGCAATCCCACTAAAATCAGGGACTAGACAAGGCTTCCCACTCTATCCATTCAATCCATTCTTATCTACTTGTACAAAGCTCAAGTCCAAGTCAATCAATGACCTCCACACAAAACCAGATACACAGAAACTAATAGAAAATAAAGTGAGGAGGGGAGCCGCAGGGCAGCAGGGACATGATCCTCTCAGCTTCCAAGTGACAGAGGGGGTTCAGCTTCCTCCTCTGCCCCTTCCCTGCAAGTGGATCACCTACCTCCAGAGAGTGCATTAAGCCAGAGACCCAGGCGGGATTCGCCATTTTCTCTCCGGTGAGTTTCTGAGACCTGAGCAGCCAGCCACGAGCCACAGGCCCCACGACTCCCAGGGGAGCCGCAGGGTGGCGGGACACTATCCTCTCAGCTTCCGAGTGACAGAGGGGGTTCAGCGTCCTCCTCTGCCCCTTCCCTGCAGGTGGAGG
>NW_022196911.1:69129050-69153129 GCF_008632895.1 Mastomys coucha | reverse complement strand
AAAAAAAAAAAAAAAAAAAAAAAAGAAAGTGAGGAAGAGCCTCAAGCACATGGGCACAGGGGAAATTTTCCTGAACAGAACACCAACATTTTATGCTCTAAGATAAAAAGTTGACAAGTGGGACCTCATAAAATTGCAAAGTTTCTCTAAGGCAAAGGACACTGTCAATAGAACAAAACGGCAACCAACAGTTTGGGAAAAGATCTTTACCAACCCTACAGCCAATAGAGGGCTAATATCCAATATATATAAAGAACTCAAGAGGTTAGACTCCAGAGAACCAAATAACCCTATTAAAAATGGGGTACAGAGCTAAACAAAGAATTCTCAACTGGGGAATACCAAATGACTAGGAAGCACCTAAAGAAGTGTTCAACATCCTTAGTCATCAGGGAAATGCAAATCAAAGTAACCCTGTGATTTTACCTCACACCAGTCAGAATGGCTAAGATCAAAACTCAGGTGACAGCAGATGTTGGAGAGGATGTGGAGAAAGAGGAACACTCCTCTATTGATGGTGGGATTGCAAGCTAGTACAACCACTCTGGACTTCAGTTTTACAGTTCCTCAGAAAATTGGACATAATACTAGCTGAGGACCTAGCAATATCACTCCTGGGCATATACCCAGAAGATGATCCAATATATAATAAGGACACATGCTCCACTATGTTCATAGCAGCCTTATTCATAACTGCCAGAAGCTGGAAATAACCCAGATGTCCCTCAACAGAGGAATAGCTGCAAAAATTTTGGTACATTTTCACAATGGAGTACTACTCAGCTATTAAAAACAATGAGCTTATGAAATTCTTAGGCAAATGAATGGAACTAAAAATATCATCCCTGAGTGAGTTAACCCAATCACAAAAGAGCACACAAGGTATGCACTCACCGAGAAGTGGATATATTAGCCCAGAAGTTCAGAATGCCCAACATACAATTCCCAGATCAGATGAATCTCAAGAAGAAGGAAGACCAAAGTGTGTACATTTCAGTCCTTCTTGAAGGGTGTCAAAATACCCATGGGAGGAGATACAAAGTAGGAAGCAGAGACTGAAGGAAAACCCATCCAAATAAAGCCCCACATGGTGGTCAATCCTATATATAGTCACCAAACCCAGACACTATTGTGGATGCCAGCAACTGCTTGCTGACAGGAGCCTGATATAGCTGTCTACTGAAAGGCTCTTCCAGGATCTGACAAATGAAACTGTCCTGCAGTTTCATGAACCGGTTTCTGCCTCAACCGAAGGGAGAAAGGAGACCTGAAACACAGAGTTCGAGAACAAAAGGACATGCAGCCAAGTTGAAGGTTTCCAATCAAGGCTCGCCTTTACTTTGGGGGTTCAGCATTTATATACAAGAAAGCAAAACTGAATCTCTAGGTTACAATGACATTTGAATAACATAAGGAATTTGGGAGGAGTCAGGAAAAGTTTGAACAAAGTCAAGGAGGAAGTCAAAGGGAAGCTGGCTGCTGGGCTGAAGGTGGAGACTCAGGGCATCCCGCAGGTCTCGACTCTGGGGAGTGGCCAGAGGCGCAGTCCACAGTGGGGGAGGAGGTCAACAACAGATGCCGTCAGGCTGTATATGTGCCAGCCAGCAGGCCTAGTTTCCTCTGGAATCCTTGCGGAACTCAGAGTAGTGAGCCTTTGTTTCAGGTACAGCAGGCCTGAGTTGAGTCTCCTGTCACAAGCTCTTGTGTCTTGCAGCTGAGGCAGAAGGGAGGGACCCAACAGGCAAATACAGAGGTGGATGGTCTCAGCCAACCATTTAACTGAGCACAGGGTTCCCAATGGAGTAGTTAGAGAAAGAACCCAATGAACTGAAGGGGTTTGCAGCCTCATAGGAGGAACAACAATATGAACCAACCAGTACCCTCAGAGCTCCCAGGGACTTAACCACCAAACAAAGAATATACATGGAGGGACTCATGGCTCCAGATGCATATGTAGTAGAGGATGGCCTTGTCATTCATCAATGGGAAGCAGGGTTCTTGGTCCTGTGAAGGCTTGATGCCCCAGTATAGGATAATGCCAGGATGCAGGAGTGTGTGAATTGATGTGCAGGAGGAAGGGGAAAGGGACAGGAGCTGTGAGAGGGGAAACAAGGAAAGGGGATAACATTTGAAATCTAAATAAAGAATATATCTAATAAAACGAAAAGAAAAGAAAAGAAAAAGAGAAATGAAGGAAAGTATATCTGAGGAGGGGGGACCTAGGAAGAGTGAATGATGTGTTGTATTATATGGCTTGGTGGTATTATATGTGAGAAGAATCTTTTAAAATTAATAAACAAAATTCATGGAATGGATATCTGATAAAACAGTGCCTGTTACTTAATGCTTTTCTAGAATCACCTCTGAAAGGGCACGGGCTAACATCAGGTCTCCTTTCTTTATTAAACTACTTTGTAAATTTCCCTTTTATAAATGGGAATATTATGCAGTGTGTCTTATTGTAGGGATACATTTTGTAATATTAATGTCAATATACATTTTGTAATATTAATGTCAATATAATTACTAGATAAAGTAAGTTTTAAAACTCCAGTACATAACTTATAATGAGATTTGCTTCTTTTTTTTTTTTTTTTTTTTTTTTTTTTTTTTTTTTTTTTTTTTTTTTTTTTTTTGAGATTTGCTTCTTGCAAATGACTCTGATCAGGGCCTCTTTCATATCTCTGTTTCTCAGGCTGTAGATGAAGGGATTCAGCATGGGAGTCACCACTGTGTACATCAGGGCCATGACAGTCTCCTTCACAGTAGAGTTATTTGCTGATGGGCATATGGCCAATAATTGTCCCATAGAATAGTGAGACAACAGACAGGTGGAAGTCACAGGTGGAAATACCTTGTATATGCCCCTTGTAGATGAAAACTTAAGAATGGAGCAGACAAGTTGTACATAGAAAACAACAGTGAGTAAGAATGGGATCATAGTGTTAAGCCCCTCCAAGATAAAAATCATTAATTCATTAATATAAATGTCAGAGCATTCCAAATTGAACAGGGCAGATATGTCACAGAAAAAGTGGGGTACAACATTGTCATCAAAGAATGACAGCTATGCCAAGAGTAGGGTGTGTAACATAGAATACAGCATGGTAATACCCAGGAGAGCACTTCCAGAGAAACACAGAGCTTGGGGCTCATGATACTAGCGTAATGAACTGGGAAGCAGATGGCTGCTGGTAGCCATGGTCTTAACCATGGCCTTGTGGAAATTTACTAGTTTGTACATACAGCCCTTAGAGAACTTGTGTTGTCTAACAGTAAGAATATTTGTAGGTATGGAGGACACTGTGACTGCTGGTTCCCAAGCCCGAAGATTGCCGCCTAACCTTCAGAAAGCCTCCGTGACTCCTCCCCTCTCCTTAAAGCCTCTTCTTGTTTATGCCTATATTGCCATCCCTGTAGTAGTTTTCAGAGCTTGATCAGAAACCTGTCTTGCTTTCATAGTTTGTGTTTCTTCTCCCACCTCAGTCTCTCTCCCCTGCCCTAGGTTGCTGCTGAATGCTCGTGGGCTGGGGCACATGGCCACCCAGTGGCCATGACCACAAGAAGATAGATTTTCCATGTTTCCAAAAGCCATAAAAAGGTACATTTATGTCAGGCATCCTGCATAGGAGATGGATGCGTCCTGACTCTGCATGTTCTGCAGCAACTTGGGCAATTATGACAGAGGAAAAGCAGAGGTCAGAGAAGGACAAGTTGCTGAGAAAAAAGTACATGGGTGTATGGAGATGGGAGTCTGGTAGAATGGGGATGATGATGATGAAGTTCCCCAGAAACAGGGCAAAGAACTCTGTTCTTGTGCTCTGGGTGGATGGGCAGGCCCAGGAGGAGAAACTGAGAGATAACAGTCTGGTTCATTAGCATTCTTATTCTTCAGTATTCCTATGAAAAATAGGGTTACTGAAATTTCAAAATAAAAACAAATAAATATTCAGTAAATAAATTATACAAAAATGGATCTTACAATCATCATAGTAGTAATAACCTCAGAACTCCAAATGTCTGTAATCATTACAATCATATTGTTCTTTTTCAACTTCAACATCTCTTTAATAAGCTCCAATCTCTCCTTTTATCTGTGCTGTTTCTAGTGAGATACAAAATGGACTAATGCTTGTCTCTCCTGCTACCTGCTCATCCTGGTTGACTGTTCTCTATTCATTTGCAATTTGCTGTTATTTTGTATATTGATGTTACTCAAGAATTTGTATAAACATTATCATTATAATATTATATGAATTTCAAGAAATACATACTCTTATGTATTGGACTCCTCTTTCAAACTTGGACTGGCATGACTCTGTAACATAGACATATTTACTCCACTCTAAACTAATTAACTTCATCCCATTACTTAATGACAGGCATCAGATGCTCAAAAATCCCAGGTGAAATTAATGTTTTCATTTTGTTGTCTCCCAAAGCATTTCTTGTTCTAACTTTCTAATCTCCTATAGTACAGTAAAAGAAAATAAGATTTTCATCAGACATCAATGATTTTAAATATATTCATTTTTTTCTTATCTTGAATGCTGTCATACATTAAACAGAGTCTCCCCTAAATATTTCTCCTATTTCATCCATTCCTCTTTATAAGCTTACATCAATATATGAGGACTCCATCTTGTCTTAACTGGAATATAGAGGCAGACACAGTAATGACCATGTTCTCATGTCTCTTGATCCTTCTCTACTCCTTCATCATGTTTCATTTAAACTGTGGAATTCTAACAAAGAAGTTCCACTATAATTTTTTTGAATTTACTATTCAGATTATGACTACTGCTCTGAGAATAAGGTCAAAACTCCTACCAGGATATATATGATGTTTAATTATCTCACAGGTGCCAGTCGTACACCTCATGTGGTCTCACAGTGACCCTTCAATTTCTCTCTTTATCAGTGCTGGGATTAGGACTCTTCACCTGTTTCATTTTAGAGTTGTACATCGTCTTACCTATCACTTCCCTGATTCCCTTCATCTGTTTCATCCTCACTCATAGGTCAGAGATTTTGATTATGACATATTCAGCTAAAGTTACTCTGTCTTCCCATACTGTGTGACCTTCAGCTGTGTTCCTTAGCATCATATTCCTATCCCATTCACTTAATAAATAATTACTGTTTAATCTCTACTCACATTAATTGTAAAGAATATGTAGGAAAGGTCGCATCTGTCTTTATTTTGTTTTGTTGTTTACAATCATTCAGATTTTCCAACTAGGTCCAATACCTGTCATGATGCATGAAATTGGCCGATGAATGTTTGTTATGTGCTGGTCAAAATGATACAGACCTTTTTACTAGCAAAGGCAGAAAAGTCCCCATTTAAATATGAAGATTTGAAAAGTTAAACTCTACACTGTTCTTCAGAGACCTACTGGTGTGTTTCTGCAATGCTAGGGTTAATCATTTGTATCACTCCATTGTGATACTGATGGCTCCAAATCATACCCATATGGTTTAATACTCACAATGTCATTGACATTGATGCAGCAAACAAGATGAAAAATTTTATGAATTAGAAGTAAAGAAGCAACAGATAGTTTGGAACCTTTACTTGAGTTATTCCTCAGATGTCTATAGTGTATATAATGGTGAAATTATACATCAGGTGGATTAAAATTCATACTGATTTAGACCATATTAGTTGCAATGTATATATTCTCTAAGTGTCATTAAAATCTGTAGACGTTGAGTAAGTCACTAACACTTCACAACAGAGTGAGTTTCATGCATTCAGATGAAGGAATTAGGGGAAAAGGTTAATTCAGAGTAGAAATGTTGCATCTTCTGCCTCAGGTACAAGTGGGTAATGTCAACTTTTCTCAGTGCCTCCAACATTATAGACAGTTTTTTAAATGATCCCCTGATCATTCTCTAACACTGGTCATTCTGTATCCTAGTCACATGCATGGGAAAGCATGTATATGTGCATGCTTATGCGTGTGCACACACACTCACATATACCCATCATCCTGTGATTCTGAAAATCACTGGCTATTGAATCTATCACGGGTCTTAAAGTTAACACAACAGAAGAAACATCAAGAGATCTAAACAACTATCTCAAAAGTGCTACAACCTAATCTGACTGCTTTCACCTTCATAGACTGACAGCTTTTCAATACAGCTGAATTCAGAGATTCCTCTCTTAGACTTTGTGGGTTAGCATTACAGAGGATAAACCATATAGGACAAAATGCTCCATTTAAAAACTGCTCTTGTTATGTATCCCCCACTGGTCACAAACATGGTGTACTCATTACCTCTGCATTCCAAGTACTGCCATACCCATTTCTTGCTTCACATGTAAATGAAAAGTACTTTCATGTAATGTACAAATGTGTACCACAATCAGAACCCGGAGAAATCATTGTCCATGGTTACTACTGATTGGTCCATAAACCTCCTACCTTTTCTGTCTTAAGAATAGTTCTCAAATCAATCAACAAATAAAAATCACAAGGGATATATGTAAAACATTTGGTACAACCTGCATATCTATTTAGGTTCTCTATATGTACTGAGTTTGATTGAATAACTTTCATTATAGTTTACATAATAATAACACCTAAATGTTATTACTGTCATTATTGATGACCTGACTTAGGAGCAATCAATCATATACAACAGCAGTAATTCAGATATTTGTAAACTTGTACAGGAAAAATTAAACAACATTTTAATAGGGCACTATTTCAGATTCAGATACCAGAAGTACAGTAAACAAACCTTAAGCACTAAAACAGTAAACTCCTTCTCTTGGTACATTCTTGTGCTGAAATATTATGATAATGGGAAAAATCACCTAAAAAGTAATAATAATGCAACAATAAGAAAGGGATTATTACTACCTGATTGAATGTACTTTTAACACAAAGTATAGTGTTCCCAGATTGTATATATTCTGCAATATAGAATTCTAGATATCAAAAGTTCTCTATTCTATAACTCTCTGCCTTTCAAGTGTTCATACCCTCCATATATATGTATTTTTAATAATAATACTTAGTGATATCACTGTATACTATTTATTTTCTTATCAGATTCTATCCCTTTAGTATAATGTCATCTCTGTCATCCAAATAGTTTGACATACTAATTACTACTCTCTGTTTTGTTTTGAAATCATTGGAAGAGATTTCAAGAATTTTGTATGGACTTTATCTCAGGAACTGCTCTTCAGTCATTTTGAAGGATGTGATGACCTGTAAATTAAAATTTAATTCAGTCCATTTAACTGATTTTCTATGGCTGTTAATTAAAAATATAAAATCTGAATAGAATGAAAAACCAGTATTTGGATAAAATACACTGTTGATATCACACATATTAAAGTTTAATGACTTTAATCAACAAACTAGGTGATTCTTAGGTTAACTCTAGTTGAGAAGCTTGCACTTTCATGGTTCTGGGAGACATGAGGCTGTTGTCCCCTCCATGCACATTCGCATATGAACTTTCTCATCTGTGATTCCTAGTCACAACACACACCTGAGATTAGTTCTTCTCAGAGACTAGGAAGCAAACTCAAATGATATGTGAGTTTTCAGTGTATATTCCCCCTTAATACCAAAAGATAAGTTGAAGGTGAAAATTACTAATGCAGGTGAATTACACATTTTAGATGGAAGACCTCAGAAGTTAATCTTCCCACAACTTTTAATATTTCATTTGTCAAATTTAAAATGCAATGGCATTTACTGAAGTCAGAATATCACAGAAATTGAAAGCAGTGCCACCATATATGTATATTAGTGTGCATACAGAAGAGAGAGGGACAAAGGGAGAGAGAGAAAGAGAGAGAGAATGAGAGAGAGAGAGAGAGAGAGAGAGAGATAGAGAGAGAGAGAGAGAGAGAGAGAGAGAGAGAGAGAGAGAGTGTTAGAAAGAGAGAGAGTCTAAATTTTGCATATGAGCTGCTGCCCAAGGCATTCCTGGAACCACATGCTTGAAACTGAAAGCACTCAGCATTCCACAGCAGAGTTCTTTCCTTGGGAGATTTCACATTTTTCTGTTAATGCCTTCTGAGTGTATATGAAGACTGTCACATTATGCCAGGTAATTTGATTTACTCAATATGCACTGGGGTAAATATTAACCAAATTGCCAAATTTGTACAGAACCAATGTAGGACCAGGCCAAGTAGACAGGTAAAATAAATGAGCTCTTGGAACAAGGATATTGGGGAAGGACCTCTTTAAAAAAAAATCAAGGGTAGAAATATACCCACAGTTACTAAAATTGCTACCATATTATTTTGATTGATTCAGTATATATATATATATATATATATATATATATATATATATAAAATAAAATAATTATCCCCATTTTTAAAACTCACTTTATTTTCCTAAAGATCCCGCCACACTCCTGGTCATCCATTCCACATGCATTTTTCCCCATCTGCTATCTCCTTCTACTATGAGAAAGGGTAGAGCAACTCCCCAGGTATCCCTCTACCCTGGCACATAAAGTCCCTGCCAGGCTAGGCTCATCCTCTCCCACTTGAGACAGACATGGAAGCTCTGGGAGAAGAGCATATGCCACAGAAAGACAACAGATTGTGGGATACCTTACACCAGTTGTTCAGGACCTATATGAAGACTGAGCTTCACATTTGCTACACATGTGCAGGGGGCCTAGGAACATCCCATGGATGCTGTTTGATTGGTCTATGAGAGCCCCAAGAGTCCAGGTCAGTCAACTCTCTTGGTCTTCCTGTGAAGTTCCTATCCCATTCAGGGCCCTCAACTCTTTCATAAGAGTCCCCAAGCTCCATCCACTTTTCAGCTGTGGGTCTCTGCATCAGTCTGAGTCAGGTGTATGTGGGAGCCTCTCAGAGTATAGCCACGCTAAACTCCTGTCAACAAGCTTAACAGAGTTCCATTAATAGGTTTTGCTTGTCCATTCACTCAATCTGCTCTATGCCTTATTCTTGAATAAATTTTGTGTTGAAAATTTTGGGGATGGATTGGTGTCCCCATCGCTCCAGAAGAGTTCCAATCTGGCAACAGGAGATGGCCATATCTTCAGGTTCCATATCCCCAATGCTGTGTCACATTCAAGAAGACTTCAATGGATTCTTGGTTACTCCCTATTCCAATGTCTTTGAGGCATCATTAAAATGACTTTAACTTCCTACCCATGCCATTTGCAGATTTCCGTTCATTCTCATGGCCATCTGACCATATCTCCTATTCCTCCTCATGCCTGATCCCAACTTCCCACTCATCCCACTACCCATCTCCTCTCTCACCTAGTTCACTCCCTTTATCTCCCTCCTATAGCTACCTTCTTCCACCTTCTAAGTGAGATTCAAATGTTCTTGCTTGAATCTTCCTTCTGGTTTAGCTTCTGTGGGTCTGCAGAGTGGAGCATGGTTACCCTGTATTTCATGGCTAATTTCCAGTTATCAGTGTGTACACACCATGCATGTTTTTGTGGGTCTTGGATAACTCACTCAGGATGATAACTTCAAATTACATCTATTTGCCTGAAAAATGCATAATTTCATGTTTTAATAGTTGAATAGTATTCTATTGTGTAGATGTTCCATATTTTCCTTATCCATTCTTCAGTTGAGGTACATGTAGGTTATTTCCAGTTTCTAATGATTATGAATAAAGCTACTATGAACGTAGGTGAGCAGGTGTCCCAATGGTATAGTAGGACATCTTTTTGGTATATGCTCAGGAGAGATATAGCTAGGTCTTCATGTAGAACTATTACAAGTTTTCTTTGAAATGACAAAGTGAACTCCACAGTAGTTGTACAAGTTTGGAATGCCAACAGCAATGGAGGATTGTTCCCCTTGCTCCAAATTTTCATCATCATATTCTAATACGCTATCACTTGAGTTTTTGATCTTCGCCATACTGATTGGTATAAAATGCAATCTCAGAGTTGTTTTTATTTGCATTTCTGTATCAACTAAGGCCTATGAATCTTTCTGTATTACATCATTTATTTAGATGTTAAAGATCTCACATTAATTATTACAAGCTGTGAACACTGACAAACTATTTCTCCCACAATACTATAAGCACACATTTCCATACAGTATGAATATGTGGTTGAACTATCATCAATACACATCACCATTTGTCAATTATATAATAAAACAAATGATCAAGTAGTCAATTATTAAGTTGTATAGATCAAAAGGCCTATAAAACATTTCTGCTCAGTTCATTACCAGATACCATTTTTTTTTCTTTTTTTCAAGAGATTGGAAAGAGAAAGGGAAAAAGATAATTAAAACATGCTGGAAATCTTCTGAGAGGTATGTACAACACAAGAATTTCAGAGATTTTGATTAAGAGTAGGTTAACTAAAACAATGTATCTCTACCTCTTAAAAATATTTACTAGATTAAAGGGCATACTCTACATGTCCTGCACAAGATACAGGCATCTCATTTCTAAAAACATTTAATAGCCTCCTGTCATTTTGTAAACAGGCCCTCCCTGTTAAGTTGCACATGTAAGTGCAAACATAAATTTAAGTATAAGGTTTTTGTCTGCAGACATTATTGAAGATAAGTGCTTCTTTAACAAAGTAGATTTTCAAATGAAGTTTTCTCAAAACAGCTCAAAATAGGACAGAGAAATTAACTTATCAGTGCAAGACTTGATTTTAAAAAATGATAGCTCAGCAAACCTAAGGTATTTAAGTGGTTTTGGGGGTGTATTTGAAATGACTCTGTTGAGAATTCTCTATTTAGCTCTGTACCTCATTTATAAATTGGGTTCTTGGGATTGTTGGTATCTAACTACTTTATAAATTTTGGATATTAGCATTCAGTCAGATATAGTGTTGGTAAAGATGACTTCCCAATACATATGCTGCCATTTTATCCTGTTGACAGTTTCTTTTGCCTAACAGAAGATTTTCAGTTTTATAAGGTCCCATTTATCATTTGTTCATGTTAGAGCCTGAGACATTGGTGTTCTGTTAGGAAGTTGTCTCATGGACTAATGAGTTCAAGGCTATTTCCTACATTGTTTTCGATTAGATTTAGTATATCTCATTTTACATTGAGGTAGAGAAATACAAGTGTCTCTGTATAAACTTCTGTCAATGTGGGTGGGAGGAAGTAGTTTCTCTATTACTGGATAAGAGCTACACTAAACTATGAGTAAATATTTATAAAACAATTTGGTTCTGTGTCCATTTGGAAATATAATAGTAATAGGGTCTGCCCTAGGTTTTATGTTTTCACCAGCCATGGATATCTTTGGCCAAGAATAAAGGACTAGGCACAAATTCCTTTCTTTACACTATGCTTTAAATCCAATCTGAATGCTATTGGATATTTCCAAAACTTTTGACCACTATTGTGCCAATGTACTATCTTGCTAGATCAATCATTCTTATAGCTTTAAAGATTCATAATTGAATAAGGATTTTTGAAAACAAAATAATAAAAACATGAGTAGCAATTTCAAGAACTGAATTTTTTCTACTTCTTACATTTTGTTTAGATTTCAGGGGAAATAAAATTCAAATGGCTGCTTGCTAATAAATTCAGTAAAGGAAAAAATGACATGTGTCACGTTTTTGCAAGAAGATCACAAAAGTTTATTCAGGGTGAATATATATATATATATATATATATATATATATATATATATGTCAATTGTTGACAGTAACTTGTGGACAAAAGTGAATCCTATTCAGAAAGTAGATTAATATATTACATATGTATATATGTAAATGGATATTTTTAAAGGTATGAGTATATATGTATATACACTTACCTATCTAAGAATCTTTCTATATTCAAATATATCCATTATATATCTATATATCATCTAGGTATCTGTCATCTAGCAATCAATTTGAAAGAATTTTCTGAATAGACTCTATTTATTCCAAGAATTAAGGACAATAATTGACAAGTTGGAATTTATATAACTAAAAGGCTTTAGCAAAACTAAAGAAAAAATATTGTGTAAAGGGCCAAGGACCAGCCTCAGACTGCAGAGCAGACATGAAGAACGGACATTTCAGAGTGATGAAAGAATAACTTGAAGTTAAATTGTGGGTTACAGTTGGATGACCTATGTTCTGCTCAATACAGCTTTTCAGACAGCTATCTCACCTGACAGCTCTCTTTGTAATTCCAAACTCTCTGGATATCTCCTCTCTTGTAGATCAAAACCCCAGTTTTTATTTACACATCCGTTAAGTATTATTCCAGGTTCCCTTATGATTTTGCCAGGAATCAGTTTCCAAGAGCCTAGTCCCATGATTCTGAGATAGAGCTAGCAAGAATATTTTTTTAACATTACAAATATATTCAGAGATCTGCCTGTCTTTCTTAAATACACACAATAAGCTTGCTGGGTAGGATCTCACTTTGAGATTGCCATTCTATCACACCTGGGTCTAACCTAGCTTTGTCTCTGGCTGACTTTGAACTCAGAAATCTACTTGGTTTTGTATCTGCCAGACAAGCTGGCTCACAGTGCAGATTCCTCTGTTCTTTTAGTTCAGCAATGTTTTGTACACAACTCATATTGCATCCTTATATTTTGAATAATTGAGAAATTATATTTTTAGAGCTCATGTTTCCAGAGTTCTTTCTCACAGCTTTGAGGGCTCTTCTAAAGGTCTCCTCTTTTACCATTTTATTGAAACATTATCTACACCCTCACCTCCATCACTTATGCTGTCCTTAATTATCATGGAATCATTAACCTTGGCAGAGAGTTCCTCAAAGGAGAAACATGGAAATAGGCACATGATTATACAAACAAGCCTTACTCCCACAGCAACCATCAACACTACTAGAGGTCCATGCCCTGCTGGCTCTGTCCCAGGGTCAGAAACCATGTCACACTGTCCCTTTAATTGGCCATGCCAGACTGAATAATGAAGAAATCCCATAGATTGGGAGAGGATCTTTGACAGCCCTATTTTTAACAGATAATTAAATATGTAGAATTTATAAAGAAATAATGAGTAAAATTATAATAAAAATAACCTATTAAAAAGATGGACCTAGGATCCCAAATAACTTTGGGAACCATCTTGCAACAGTCATACGGCAAAGATCATCAATGCAATTGACAAGAAATTCAACAGGGAAATAGGAAACTTCACTCATCTTCAAGATAAACTAGAATAGCAACTATAGAAATCAGTGTGGAAGATTCTCAAAACTAAAATTAAATGGACCCTATGGCCCAGGACAAAGGACTTACTCACCTACTCCATAAACTCTTGTTCAACCCTGTAAATCATTGCTTTTTGCACAATGAATATGGAATGTAAACACCCTACATATCCTTGTACTGCTTGCTTGAAATCCCGAGTTTCTAACAGGTACACAGGTACTGAATATATTGTCATCTGAAATAAGTAAAAGAAGGACTTACCCACTCTAATAAGTCTTTGGATCTAATCAGATTTGGAATCAAAGGTATGAATTTAATTATGTTGTTTCTTTGATATGTGCAACACATCCTCTCTTTGTTAATAAGCTCTCACCATTGCTGATTGCAATATTGGAAAACTAGGTCCAAAATAAACCTTTGATCTTTAATGGTTATTCTTTTGTCAATAATTTTCTTTTGGTTCTTGAGTTCACCATACTTCTCATGTGAATTTGTGTGGTTTAGGTTTGCATTTTCTTACAAGATAGGAATATGTACATCATGAAGTACAACAGGTCACCTTTTTATATGTCATTTTTATTTTAATATATTTGAAGTTAAATGTAAAGCCAACAAGATTTATTCTATAAAATGATAAAAATAACATACTTTTAAGGAAATACTGCATGTGGGATTATAATATTGCACACCAATTAATAATGCATACATAATATACTCTACATGTTATAATTCAATGCATCACAAAATCTCAGTAATGCTAGCTAAAGACATCTAGGTAAAATTATGCCCTTTATTTTTGGTTTACATTTTGCCTGAAAAAGTTGCTCAAGAAAACATCCATCCTGTGCCAGTTATATAGAATCACGTTTTGTATTTCACTCTCTTTCCCAGTGGTTAAAGAAATTTGAGAGATTTAATGGTATAGACATGTTTTTGTTTTTTGTTGTTTTTCTTCTTTGCCACAGATAGAGATTTCATAACATTAACTACAATGCACTTCCATTTAACAAATTTCATTAAAGAAATAAATTTAGTATAGTTTAGTGGACTTTTCCTAAAATTGTGATTTCCAGCATTTTCTAATCAATGGTCCTGGCTGCTGCATCAAGGGAATATTTAAATGTAGAAAAGAACAAATAACGGGATCTGTTGAAAACCTAGACTTAGATATGATCCTGGTGATGTGATCTACAATGTTGAACAACTATACACAGAAGCTCAGCAAGTTCATTACATTCAGTTTAACAAGGAACTAAAGTGTATACCCAAAAACAAGAAGAGGAGCAGCATTATTATATACACATATGGAAAAGGCAGCTTTGGCTCATCTCTAGAGGTACACTAGGAAAGGTAGAGCAATATTTTGGACAAAAATTCTCTGAGGGAAAATTCTATGGTGGACAATATTCACAACACATGATGAATAATAACATTTGGACTAGAGGGACATTTGTCATCTTAAATCTTCAACCTCTCGGACCCACAATGCTACGAGGTATTTTTCAATATACGTTAAGCTATGTTCCTTGAAATGGGAGTGATATTATCCTTAACACACACACACACACACACACACACACACACACACACACACACACACACACACTGAGAAAACCTCAGGTTTTCCTCTACTCAGGATATATACTCTGCCTAATTGCTTTCTTGGCATTTGCCCAAAGCAATCAAATGTATCTTTTATGACATGTCTCTGTTGGCATTATCAATCAGGAAATGGAATATAATAATGATACCATCTCTCAAAAGCGGATACTAATCACCCCAAGGCAGGAGTAATAGGAAAACAGTTGTAATAAATTTATTGATAATCCTGAAAAATAAGCGATTATTTTGAGATTAAAAATTTCCTATAATGTATATTATTTTAAAAGCTCAAAGGCTAATAACATAAAATCTTCACATAGGATATGTCTCACAAAGCTCAATATTATAGCCTACTAAGCTATACAGAACATTATGCAATAGGTTTGTGTAAAAGTAGTTATTAATATTATTGTGGATTAAACCCTTATATTTGAAAATACTACTTCTCTAAATTTGTTTGAACCTGAATTCTATGCCATTATCAATTAATAAAGCCTGATTATACTGGGTAAAAAATTGTTTAATGTTTTGTTTTGTAAATAAATACTTAATATGAATATAAGCTGTGTTTCAGGGTAAAATGTTTCCAATTCCTAATAAAGTACAGGGGTTCCTCTGGGAATTCTCTGATAGAGTAAGGTTTCAACATTATTTAAATTCATAATAATATGATTTTCATTGTAAATAACAGGTTTCTGTATTAATACTAGTACAGTAATTACGTAATTTAGTCTGTTGCAGAGATCATCTATTTGCTCTCAGGTTTGAGTTTGTGCTAAATGATTTGCCATATTCTTAACATTTGTACAGTTTGTCTCTAGTATGCATGCTATGTCAGGTGTAAAAATATGATTTTTTTGTGAAGGACTTCATACATTATTTACATTGGTAATATTTGTATGCAGTATGCATTCAGTGGTCACCTTGAAGATTTCAGGACAGGGAAATGTATTTTCATATTCATCCCATTTATAAAGTTAAGGGTATAGGGTAAAGGATTGTTATATTCACCATATTTGAAAGGTTTGTCCCAAGAATGGACTCTGTGATGTGGTTGAAGAGCTGAGGTGTTGGGAAAACAATTCCATACTTACTTCAACTGTTAAGTTTATCTGTATGGATTCTGTGGTGAGAATGAAGATTTGAGGAGCAGGAAAAAGATTTTCTACATTCATTTACACATACAGGGTTGTTTTCCAGTGTAGATTCTTTGATGAACTTGAAGAGATAGAATCAGGTAAAAGGCATGCCACATTTCTTAAACTTGTAAGGTTTCCATCCTTTGTGAACTCGGTAGTGATTTTTAAGATTTGAAGACTGTATAAAGCTTTTCCCACATTCATTACATTTGTAGGTCTGTCTCCTGTATGGAATCTGTGGTGAGCTAGAAGATCTGATGACTCAGTTAAATGATTTTCCACAATTATTAGATTTATACAGTTCACATTCAGGATGTATTCTGTGGTGAGCTTGCAGTTTTCAGGACTTTGTAAATGATTTCCACACTAATTATTTTTAAAGGTTTGTCTACAGTATGAAGTCTGTGGTGAACTTTAAGACTTGAAGACCAGGCAAAATATTTACCACATTCATTACACTTGTAAGGTTTGTCTCCTGTGTGGATTCTGTAGTGATTTTTAAGGTCTGAGTACTGTATAAAGCTTTTCCCACAGTCATTACATTTGTAAGGTTTGTCTCCTGTGTGGATTCTCTGATGAACTTGAAGATTTGAAAACTGGATAAAATATTTCCCACATTCATTACATTTGTAAGGTTTGTCTCCTCTGTGGATTCTGTAGTGATTTTTAAGATCTGAGTACTGTATAAATCTTTTCCCACATTCTTTGCATTTATAAGGTTTGTCTCCACTGGGACTTCTGTAGTGCCTTTTAAGACCTGAAGAATGTAAAAAGCTTTTCCCACAGTCACTACATTTGAAAGGTTTGTCTCCTGTATAGATTCTGTGGTGAACTTTAAGATTTGAGTAACAGGTAAATGATTTCCCACATTCATTACATTTGTAAGGTTTGTCTCCTGTGTGGATTCTCTGATGAACTTGAAGATTTGAAGACTGTGTAAAATATTTACCACATTCATTACATTTGTAATGTTTGCCTCCTGTATGGAATCTTTGGTGAGCTAGAATTGTTGACTGGGTAAATGATATCCCACACTTATTAGGTTTATAAAGTTCCTGTAAATTGTGTATTTTGTTGTGAACTTGAAGGTTTGAGGACCAAGTACATGATTTCCAACATTCCTTACAAATATAATGTTTCTTTGCAGAACAGATTCTGGGAGAGTTTTGAAGAGCTGAGTACTGAGCAAAGGACTTGCCACATTGCATACATTTCCATGATTTTCCTCTAGTTTGAAATACTATAGCACCTGAGGGTTTACTGGAACATTTTTCTGGTGTTTTACGTTCTGCATGTCTTTCTTCAGCTAATAAATTTGAATGTCCCAAGACGTTCGTTACACTCAAAAAATGGTACATATGTACTTTGGCTTTCTGACATTCCTCTACATTATGGCTTGAATCATGTTGAATGATATTGGAACTGAAATTCAATGACTTATCATATCCTGGAGCCTGAAAAAGTTGTTTTTTCATACATTTTATGTTATTTTTCTCTAAGTATGATGATTCAATTAAGACATTCCTGCATGTATCACGGGTGTATCTATTGGCATCTCCTTTAGTCCATGTTCCATTATAAACCTGAAGAATTAAGGATTCATGTAAAAGGTCATCTTTCCAGTCATTTGTGCAAAGCTTCTCTGTGGTATGGTCCTGCTGTTGCAATGATGACTGAGAGCAGTGATTAGACATAGCCTGTCTACTTTCATAGTTATAACTATTTTCTGGAATACATTTACATATCTCATTTTTACTTAGAATTGTTTCATGATGAGAATCATATAATATGATATTACCTTGGTATGAAATCCCTCCACGTTGGCTATTTTGGTAATTCTTCAGAACAGGGTTTTTAATATAACCTAAGTTAGTATCATTTATTCTGTTGGGGTTCCCACAATTATCTCCCATGTGATATGGTCCAAGTTTCAATGCATACATAGACATTTCCTTAGGTTTATCTAAATGGTAGAACTTGTCACAAAGTAGATTTAATTGTTGAGGGAGCTGTAATACATTTTTAGAGAAATATATTTCACATTGATGACATTCTGTAATTTTTTCTCTTATCCAAAATCTTCTTTGTTCATAATCTATTGAAGTTCTGCGTAATCCCATACAACTTGATAAATATTTCACGGAAGTTTGTTTATTCATACAAAGGTCACTCTTTAATGGTTTTGTATTTCTCTGTAGGTCAGAGTTGCATGTCAAAACTTGTAAAAATTCTGCTAGGGTAGGCTCCAACTGTAAAAATGGGAGTGATCCAGTCTGAGTTCTCTCAGGAATAGCTAGAACTTCTTTATTCTCCTCAGAAATGAAACAGATGTGCTTTGCCAGCAGATTATTTTCATAATAATAAATTTCATGCTCCTCACTGACACCTTTATACTCCCAGAACCTCCTTCTATATAGGTTCAAAATAAAACCAAGTCCAAATCTTTGTGTTATTTTTTTCTGAAAATGATTTTGTGTACACACCTTTGAGAGTGTCTTCTTGGTGTGTTCACAAGACAGTGCTGAAAGTAATAAAGCATATTGTTATGTGTCATTTTAGAGTTGCATGAAAACAATATACATTCATAATGCATAAAATAGCACTAATCTAAGGATTATAGCAAAAGTTTATAACACAGAAGTAACATTTTTTTTAAAAATGTCATAAAATAATGGATGCTAGTACATATTTCATTAAATATATCTCATATTTTGTGATATATATGCAAGTCAACAGAGTAACAGATAACTTGAAACAAAATTGTTGCAAGTATCACCCATTAATATTTTTTCTCCTCACTGTGAATCTCAATTATCAATATGGACATGAGTCATTTTACAATCTCTTAAAACAATGAAATTAAAATCATGTGCATGGAATATTTTTAATGAAAAAATTGAAAATATCAGGAAAATCTCATCTGAGGCATATAAGAATAGATTTAATTTTTTCTCAAATTCTATGGAATGTTCATTGAGACTGATAAATTCCATAGAAACCCAAGCATTTGTACACTCGTTAAAAGTCTTAACGTATATAAAATCATATTTCCAACCATACTACTATAAAAAAACTTTATGTCAAATTAAAATATGAAATATTTTACCTGAAATTTGGACAGTCACACACTGTTTTTAAAAATATTTCAGAAACATGAATCTGCACCTCATTTGCTGGGCCATAAATCTGCCTGCATTCTTGAAGGCATGCTGCCACCCAGGCCAAACAAGTGAGATCTCTATACCCTACTCCCCTGCCAGCTAGGTTCCTGGCAAGCACAGCAGCTGTGAGGTCTGCTCCATCACCTTCATGCTGCATCTTCCAGTACACACCACTGCCTTCAATCCCAGATGCTTGCAGCCATCTGAAACCACAAGATCTGTCTGCATCTGCTGACACCTTGGACAGAGTTCTGAAGTCATAAGGTACTAACAGCTCTGCCTGAACCCTGGAAACGTGCTGCCACCCTGGGCATCCCAGCTCTACATGAAATCCCAGAGACCTGCAGTCATCAGGGACTACCTAGCATGCCAACACCAAGGACAATCAGATGGCTAAGGGACATAGTAAAAACATAATCAGCAAAATGCAGGGCAATATGATACCACAAGGACACAGCTATCCTAGCACAGTAAGCCCTGAACATCCTAGCAAACCTGAAGTGCAAGAAAATGACATTGAATCTAATCTTAAGAAGATGACAAGACACTTAACAATGAAATATATAAATCTATTAAAGAAATACAGGAAAATAAACTTAAATAAAGGACCTATAGAGAAAATGAATAAACACTAAGAAATATAGATAAGTACAATCAAACATTAATAAAAGAATAATAATGTCCAATATCTAAAATGAAGAATTAGAAGCTATGAAGAAAAATCAAATTGAGGCAATCTTGCAAAAACAAGGAAAGAGAAAAGGAGATACATATACAAATATCACTTACAGAATATTAGACATAGAAGACAAAATCACAGGTATAAAAAATACAATAGAAGTATATAAGTTGGTCAAAAAAAAATGACAAATCTAAATTTTTTCTAACACAAGACATGGAATAACTTTGGAAAATTATGAAAAAAACAAACCTAAAATCAGTAGGAATACAAGGCTTAGAAGATTGCCAGCTCAAAGACAGAGAAAATGTCTTCAACAAAATCATGGAAGAAAGTTTTTCTCATCTAAAGAAAAAATATGGCTTTAAATATACCTAAAGCTTAAAGAACACAAAATAGATAGGATCAAGAAAAAAGTACACACACCACATGATATCTAAAAGACAAAATATATAGAACAAAGAAAGACTATTAAATGCCTCAAGAGTAAAAGGTCAAGTAACATATAAATACAAACATCAGAAACACACCCAACTTCTCAACAACGAATCTAAAAGCCAAAAGGGCCTGGACATAAGAGACAATAGATATCAGCCCAGAAACTATATCCCCTGAAGCACTGAATCATCGTGGATGGAGAAAAGCAAAGATTCCATGACAAAACCAAATACAAAAAGAATCTTTCCATAAATCCAGCACTATAGTGATACTAGGAGGAAAATTCAAACACTAAGAGAGAAATTATACCCAAGGAAAGAAAATAAATTAATAATTCACACAAGAAAATCCAAAGGAAGACAATATCTCTTGCACAAACACATACACACACACACACACACACACACAAACACATATACAGAACCACCAACATCAAATTAACAGGAATTAACATTTTTGGTCATTAATATCTCTGAACAAAAGTGGATTCAATACACTAATTAAAAAGAGAGACTAAGAGAATGGATACATCATTTTGCTGCATACAAAATCCACACCTCAGCAACACATACAGACACTACATCAGAGAAAAGTACTGGATAAAAACATTTTCCAAGCCAATAAATACAAGAAACAAGCTGGAGTAGTCATTCCTAAATCTAATAAAATAGACAATGAACCAAAGGAAATCAAAACACAAGGGGCAGGACACTTTATACTCGTCAAAGGAAAACTCCACCAGATGAAGTCTCAATTCTGAATGTCTGTGCTGCAAATGCACCCACATTCATAAAACAAACATTACTGAAGCTTGAAACATACATTGAACCCCACACAATAATAATGGGAGACTTCAAGACCCATGTCTCTCACCAATGGGCAGATAATCAAAACAAAATAAACATAGGAATAATAAAGCTAGCAAACATTATGAATCATATGGACTTAACAGATATATACAGAGCATTTCACACAAACACAAAACAATATGCATTCTTCTCAACAAGTCAGAGAACCTTCTTCAAAATGAACCCTATGCTTGGTCACAAAGCTAGCATCGACAGATATAGGATTTTTAAAATAAGCTTTAGCATATTTTAGCATACCATGGATTAAAGCTGAACTTCAACAACAGAATAACAGTTTGCCTACAAATTCATAGAAATTAAATAATTCTCTAATCAATGACCACAAGGTCAAAGAAAAAAATAAAGAATTTAAAGACTTTTTAAATTCATTTAAAATAAAGGCAAAACATTCCCAAACTTATGAGACATAATGAGAGCAGTGCTAAAAGGAAAGCATATGGCACTAAATGCCTTCTTAAAGAAAATAGATACATCTCATACTAGAAAATAAAAAGCACACCGGGAAGCACTAGTAGGAAAATGCAAACACACCAATAAGTAGTAGATGGCAGGAGATAAGCAAACTTATGCATGAAAGCAAATATTAGGAACAAAGGTAACAACACAAAAAATCAAGGAAACGAAGAGATGGTTCTTGTCAACAAGATAGGCAAATTCATACCCAAACTACTAAAATCCAGAGACATTATCCCACCCCAAAATAAAACAAATTTGGAAATGAAAGCATGGACATAACAGGCAGTGAAGAAATCCAAACAATCATTAACTCTTACTTCAAAAGTCTGTATACTACAAAATAGGAAAATATAAATGAAATAACATATTTTCTACATAGAATCCACTTACCAAATTTAAATCAAGATCAGGAAAACAGCCTGACTTAGGAAATTGAAACAGTCATTAAAATCTTACAACAGGGGAGAGGGGCAAAGAAAAAATATTACAACAACAACAAAAAGCTCCTTGCCAGATGCCTAGCAGAGATGTCTATCAGAACTTCAAAGACAAGCTAATATCAATACTCATCAAACTATTCCTCAAAATAGAAAAAGAAGAAACAGTGCCAAACTCATTCTGCAGGGTCACATTCACCCTGATACCTAAACAAGTACTCAACAACCTAAGAGAATTTTAGACCAGTTTCCATTATGAACATTGATGCAAAAATACTCAAAAAAAAAACTCACAAACAGAATCCAAAAACAGACACCAAAAAGATCATCCAACATGATCAAGTAGGATTCATCTCAGGCATGAAGCAGTGATTCAATATGTGAAAATCTGTCAATGTAATCTACCACGTAAATAAAATGAAAGAACAAAAAACATGATTGTCACATTAGACACTTAAAAAGCCTTTGACAAAATACAACATTCCTTCTTGTTAAAAGTCTTGGAGAGATCAAAGATACAAAGCTAAACATATGGAAGGCAAAACAGAAAAAGCCAATAGCCAAAATCAAATTAAATGAAGGGAAAACTTAAAGAATCAGGGAAAATGTCAGGCTATTCACATTTTTCTTATTTACTCAGTATAGTGCTTGAAGTTCTGGTTAGAGCATAAGAGAAGTAAAAGAGACCAAGTAGATATGAATCGTAAAAGAAGAGGGATGGTGTCACTAGCTCAACTTTAAAACTTTTGACCCAGAATTGTTCCTGTCTAAAGAAATGTAAGGATAAAAATGGAGAAGCGACTGAAGGAAAGATGTTCTCATGACTGAACAAACTTGAGATACATCCCATACATGGGAACCAAATCTTCACATTATTACTGATTTCATGTTGTGCTTGCAGATAGGAGCCAACCATGTCTATTCTATGAGAGACTCTATCAGTAGCTGACCGTGACAGACAATCATGGGACTAAGGTCAAGGACGCCCATAGAAGAATTAGAGGAAGGATTGAAGGAGCTGAAGGGGAAGGCAACCCCATAAGATGAACAACATTAACTAACTGCTTCACCTAGGAGTTCACAGAGACTAAGTCACCAACCAAGCATCGTATATTGGTTTGTCTGTGGCCTCTGGCACACATGTAACTGAGGACTGCCTTGTCTGGCCTCAATGGGAGAGAATGTACCTAATCCTGTAGAGATTTGATGCCCCACAGAAGTAGAATGTGGGGAGAGGTGAAACCCTCTCAGAGGCAAAGGGCTGGGGGATAGGGTGAAGAACTCTGGGAGATGGGAGGGGGCAACATTGGTATGTTAATAAATAAAATAATTTTTAAAATTCATGTTTAAAAGAAAATAAAGGAAAAGTGATATTCACAGGTGATATATAGCATATGTAAATGAATATAAAACTCCTACAGCTAAAATTGACTTCTAAAATTTTGAATCAAACTCATAGTGGTTTCTTAAAAGAAGGAAAGAAATTGAAAAAATCCTTAAGTTTTTACACTGAAGCAAAACTTAAAATAAGTAGACTTTAGTTCAACATTGATGGTCTAGTCAATCTCTGCCCTGAATCCATCTGACCATGAGCTTTCTTTAGTTAGAAGTCTTTGAATACACCTTCTTTTTTCATCAGAGGGCTTGTGTTGGTTTAAAGGGTCAATTTCATCTTGATTCAATGTTTGTAAGTCATAAATGCAATGTTCTTTTAGGTTTTATGAAAGGTTTCATTCCTTTTGGTGTTAAATGTTTTTAGGTAAATGTAATAGAGCTAGGAACAATCAATATGAATGAGGTACTCCAAGAAAACAAACACGGCCAGATTTCTTTCATGTGCTAGGTTGAGTGTTTAAGATTGGGGTATATCTGTTATAGTTAGAATATCTGTGGTGGCTAGGTAGCTAATTAGGAACCAGAATTCACCTGTTTATTTTTTCATAGAAGAAAAAATGAATGAGTGTCATAAAGCAAAAATGATGTCATTATTATATTGAGATAAGACATAGAATAGAGAAGAACCATTATGGAGAACAATAACAGTACATGCCAATTTTTAAAAGTACATAATACTGCCTCTAGGTTCAGGGGTATACATGTAAACAAGGGTTCTTTGTAGAATGCTTTTTCTACCCGGTGTCTTCTGGATA
>NW_022196911.1:69115233-69128565 GCF_008632895.1 Mastomys coucha | reverse complement strand
CTCAACCTTCAATAGAGAAGCTTAATATGGAGGCCAACAACTGGAAAAATCCAGAAATTGAGAGACTGAAGCACTCGGCCTTATGCAAGCTATCTTTATCAATCCCCTCATATCAATGTTCAGGGACCAATGGAGAAGATGAGACAGAAGGATTGTAAAGGGCAAAGGTAGGAATGATGCTAAATGAACAACATCTCCTCACACAACAAAAGTAACATCCATACAAACTCACTGAAAATGTGACAGTATCCTCCAGACAAATACAAAGTCAATGCAGATAAAACCCCAGCTTTGAGGAGGGGAAACAGGCAGAAAGTGTCAAACATGGTTAGAACCTAGCCATAGCACATAGATTCTTGGAGAGGGAAAACAAGTTTTATCCTACAGTTTATATAACATTGGATCAATTAATCATATTCCATGCATTATGCTAAGGAAATTTTGCTAGCACAAATCAGACTCCATGCTTTAATACATTTTTTTGGCATTTTTTAGTTGTTTTTCTTTTTTAATTTTGAGAGAGAGAGTCAGAGAATCAGAGAGTTAGTGTGGGAAGTAAGCAGGATCTCCAAGAAGATAAGAGAGAAGACTATGAGTATAATATATTCTATAAAATTCCTTACACTAGTAATAAAGTAGTAATCACTCAAACCTACTTATCATATGTGAGGAAACAAAAATAATGACAGTAATTATAAGACAGAATCATCTTCTACTATTTTGTAAAAAGGTATAATATACTACATTTCAAACCACCGCTATTTAGATAAAATAGGACAAAAATCATAACAGACAAGGTGTACTATTTCTCTGGTACATTATTCTGAAGAACTTGTCAAATCACATTTCAGGATTAGATTGCTCCTTGATTTAGAATCATCATATCACATGTTATTTCATTTCAGATTACGTGGTTGTCTTATTTCTCTATCCTCTCCATCAACAATCCATGCTTCTTTATTTTGTTCAAGACAGATGATTAACTCTTGTTTTGAAACAGAAACACCTGTACATGCAAACAGAGATTCCATTGAACATAGCTGTGTACTAGCATAGGGATGTGCCATTTAGTTAACATGAAGAAGAGGAAAAGATACATGAATAACATTTTTATAGTCACATCTTCCTAAAATGTTTTAGACTTTCTATAACTCAATTATTTTTAAATTAGAAATTCTGTTTAAAATTACCACATTAGAAGAAGACTACTGTGGAAGTCAAAGTAGATTCACATATAAATGCTAAAGACTACCTATTCAAAAAGCAAATAAGATTGAAGGATCATTAGGTTAAATGTAAAAACATGATGAAGATATACAACATGTTAGCTTTAAATAAGCCAATCATGAAGATCTATAAAAATTTAAGAGATAGACTAATTAATGAACCAAATACTCATCGCAGTTTTAGATATCCCTAATATGAAGTAGAAATTATGGAATAAAAATATTCTTACCCACAGAAACCAAATTGTTGTAATTCTCCAACATGACATCTCTGTGCAAAGCCCTCTGGGCAGAATCCAGACATTCCCACTCCTCCTTAGAGAATTCTATAGCCACATCCATGAACGTCAATATACTCTGAAATTGAAACTGACAGTATCCCCTTGTGCCCATTAACTAAGTTCTAGATTTGACCCAAGGAAATATTAGTTAACTATGCTACTTCTTCTGCTATCAACAACTAATGTTAATTTTTGATGAATTATGATCTGAGAGAAAGAATGTTGTGACATCTCTGCAAAGATCCAACAGGCCAACAGTTGTCAACCTGTGGGTGGTGACCTTTTTACGATCAAAAGTCACGATCCCCTAAATGATCTAAAGGTGGTTGCCTCAGTCACAAGAAGGCAGGGATATTTACATTAGGTTTCATAGCAGAAACAAAATTTTAGTTATGAACAACTAATATAAATAAATTCATAGTTAGGGACACAACAACTTGAGGAACTCTACTAAAGGGTTGCAGCAGTAGGAAGGCCAAGAACTAATGCAGTAGACTTTCTGCCTTATTATATAGGTTATTTATCATACACTTTTTATATAATTTAATATATATAATTGTTATATGTTATTTATCTACTGTATAGCTATTGTAAAATTTAATATACAATAAATATGAATTTTCATATTTATAAATTATAATTTATAATTATAATTCACTATATAACATTCTATAAGTATAACAGAGAATCTTATGAAAAACTAGTTCTGTAAATGTGAGTTAGATTAGTGAAAAAGTTATTTCTGTAAGAACAGTGATTTTGTCCCATACCCATGCATGCATTTACCTGAGGAGAACACATCTTTTCTTTTTCCTTCAGAAGAGAATGTCTCACAAAAGTTTATACTAAATTTCACTTTCCAGAAGTCTCTCTTTATTCAGAGTCCCCAGATCTTCCCTCTCTCTGATAAAACTGAAGAGTAGGAAGCAGGAACCAGAACTCCATGCCTTCTGCCAGAGAACAGATGCCGAATTGATGAGCTTTAATAGGCAGTAAAGAAAAAAAAAAGGTTTTCCTTTCCTGCATCCGATGCTCTGTTTTTCTAGAAGCTGGGTTATTTCTCTGTAGAACTGGGTATGTGGCTCTAGTGACCTGCTCTATACCTAACACAACAGACTAGAATTTTAAATGAAGCCAGAATGCTGTTAAAATTAATATTCACCCTTTGTTTTCATCTAGATGTTTGAGCAGATGCAAAATGACATCTTTATTTGCAATAATGGCCAGTGTCTGTGAGGTAACCCCAGCAGAAAGCATTTCTCATAATAGGTTCGCAAAACACTTTCCTGGGGCCAAGAAGAAACAAGGAAATCATTGCTTGCCTCACCACTGTCTTCACTGAGACTCTAGATGTGACTTCCATGTGCCATTCTAAAATACCATGATTTCGTGATTTAAAAAAAGACCCATGATTATGTATCTTACAAGATTCCTTTTAACAGTGGCATTGCTTCTTTTGGATTCACTATCAAAATCGCCATTTCTCCCTATGTAAATAAATACATTTGCACCAATTATAAAACCTTCACCTGTCACTGAAGGCAGCTAGCTGAACTTCATCCTCTTACATTTTTCATGTTAGCAACTTTAAGATTGTAAGAGGCTAGAATATATGTTACAATAAAGGCATTATTACCCACTAATAGTTTGTCATTTACTTTCTACCAAGAATATACTGTACAACACAGGAACAGTCATTGTTCTCTCCTGCAAAATGCACCTATATGGTTTTTCATCAGGCTCTAGAAGAAATAATAATAAGAACTCAAATTGTGCCTCAATGATTAATTGGAATTTTCTATAGATTCCTCTCTTACCCTGATATGATTTTCATTTTTTAGGGCTCTATGCCACGGATGCAAGGATTCAGACATTTCAGAAATGCAAGGTAGAGTTCAAGTTCACAGAGAGATTTCAAATCTTATTGTGTACTTTTAAATTAATACAAGTTATACTGCAAATAATTTTGTCTAAGGAAAAAATATACTGCACTTAAGAATATTTAGATTTATGGCACAACAAAGGCAGATGGAAAAACTCTAATCTAGGCTTGCAGCAGAAGGATTACAGAATGTACTATTTCTTAAACTGTATGGGTCTGTTTACCAGATACTCTGAAATACAAACACATTGATTTAGTATTTAGGATAGTGTCTTTGTATCCAATTGCCTCCATAAATATTAAGTATTGAGGCTGGATGTATTGTGCCAAGAAACATTTGTGAAACCCAAAGGATACCAAGGAGCAGATTCCAATGCAATCACCCTAGAATCTCTTTATTCAAGCTCAAGTTTGGGATCCCTGCAAATCCTAACACAGAGGGAAGGAAGAGCCCTGGCAAGAGTTCTAGGCAAGCATTTATAGAGGCAATAAGTGGGAGAGCAGGGGGAGGGGGAAGAAAACAGGGTTACTTTTTGTTTTTGTTTTTAATATTTTTTCAGAGGGGTAACCAAAAGAGGAAATATTATTTGAAATGTAAATAAAGAAAATATCTAATAAAAAAAGTAAGAAAAAGAAGTGGGTAACTACCCTCGTACACATCAGATTGGGGAGTCTTTATGGACTGTAACTGGTGCCAGACGCCAAGCAAAAAAATGCTTTTTTTGTGATTGATGGTTGTTAAGAAGTGAATACTCAGGGGTAGTCTTGCACGCTGGGGTTGGGAGGGATTGCAGATTTGATGGGGAATAACATGGAAACTGATGCCAGGCACAAGTTTTATTGGGGAGTAACCAGGAAACTGGTGCTAGGGGCTGGCTTGTTAGTTTACCTGAGTTTACCCTTAGGTCAGGTTCTCTAACATGGAGTCAGAGTCCAAAAGATTTAGTCTCTCACATGTGATGATACATCAAACAGTAAAATATTAAATCTGAAAATTTCCTGACACAAAATATCCAGGACATCTGGGATACTGCCAGGTCCTGTGTGACTGTATAAGGGGAGTTGTGACCCAATTCCTGCCCCTTGAGCATCATCAGGCCATTGATCTCCATGATCCCCATGTATGCTGATGGTTGCTGTTGCCCTGAAGCTGAACTGCTCTCTTTACTACCCTACTTCCACTCTTTCTTTCTGGGGAATGTCCTTCCACATATTACTCATAGCTAATCACACAATAACAATTGAAACAGATGTGGTTTTCAGGAATGAGGAATAGAAATGGTCATGAGACTTTGGAAAACAAGGAACGGGTCATTCTGTTTGGCCTTTAGGTCCATGGGAAAAGATATAGATGACAAGCACAAAGTCCATAAAAGCCTACATGGTCCTTGGTAGAAATAGTTTATTGCCAGGCTTGGCCTGGAATTTGGAATCATGAAGAAATACTTGTACCCTCTATTCCCATGACTACTGCATTTCTTAGCCAGGGTGAAAGTGTGAGCATCAATGATAGAGAGGTAAAGGGGTCTAAAAATAAAAGTCAAGGATAGAATGATAGGAATTTATAAATGATTTAGGAATAAATAAGTAATAGAAGGACAGTACACGAAGGTATGGAATTGGTAGGATGAGAAAACAAAGATTAGAGAATTAAAAGATTATGTAGAAGGATATAAAGACTTGGTATTTTGTTCCCCTAATTATTTGAAGAAATGGAGATGATAATGCCTGGAAAGCTATTAGAGAGAGATAACCATTTTACTTATGTAAATTTAAAAACTTTGTAAAAAATCATTTCTACCTATGTAGTCTGTTCATTTGCTGTTCTTTTTTTTTTGACAAAAAAATGGCTGTTTAATCTAATGAAACATGTATTTATAATTAATTAATTAGTTTTTTAGACTCCATATTTTATTCTCCTCTCCTCCCATACCTCATCCCCGCCCCCTATCTCCACGTGAATGGCCTCAGCCCACTATTCTACCTGACCTCTAAACACCTTTGGGCCTCCAGTGTCTTGAAGTTTAGGTACATCACCTCTAAATAAACATAGACTCAACAGTCTTCTACTGTATGTGTGTTGGGGAGCTCATATAGGCTGGTGTATGCTGCCTGTTTGGTGGCCCAGTGTTTGAGAGATCTCAGGGGTCCAGATTGAGACTGCTGGTCCTCCTACAGTATCGCCCTTCTCCTCAGCTTCTTTCAGCCTTCTCTATTTCAGTCATGGGGTCAGCTGCTTCTACCCATTGGTTGGGTGTAAATATCTGCACCTGACTCTTTCAGCTGCTTGTTGGGTCTTCCAGAGTGCAGTCATGCTAGGTCCATTTTGCGAGCACTCCATAGCTTTAGTAAGTGTCAGGCCTTGGGACCTCCCCTTAAACTGGATCTTACTTTGAGTCTGTCTCTGTAAGTTCTTTTCCTCAGGCTCCTCGCTATTTCTATCCCTGTAATTCTTTCAGACAGGAGCAATATTGGGTCAGAATTGTGACTCAGGGATGGCCCCCCTCCCTCATACAATGGCCTGTTTTCCTTCTGGAGGTGGGCTCTATAAATTCCCTCTTCCTGCTGTCAGGCATTTTGTCTAAGGTCGCTCCCTTTGAGTCCTGATAGTCTCTTACCTCTCAGGTCTCTTGTGCATTCTGAAGGGTCCCGCCAACCTCCTATTTCCTGAAGTTGACTATTTCCATTCTTTCTGCTGGCCCTCAGGGCTTCAGTCCTTTTCCCCCACCCAATACCAGATCAAGTTCCCCTTTTCCCCCAATCCTTCCCCTGCCTATCAACTCTCCCTCCTAGGTCCCTCCCTCCTCGCCACTTGTGATAGCTTTCTACTCCCACCTAAGTGGGACTGAGGCATCCTCATTTGGGCCCTTCAGCTTTTGGACAGTTTTGAGTTCTGTGGACTGTGTCTTGGGTACTCTGTGGGTTTTTTTTTCTTTTTTCTTTTTCTTTTTTCTTTCCTTCTTTCTTTCTTCCTTTATTTATTTTTTAGCTAAAATCCTCTTATTAGTAAATACATACAATGCATGTCCTTTTGCGTCTGAGTTACCTCACTCAGGATGATATTTTCTAGTTCCATCCACTTGCATGAAAAACTCAGGATGTCTTCGTTCTTAATTGCTGAGTAGTATTCCATTGTGTAAATGAACCACATTTTCTATATCCATTCTTCTGTAGTGGGGCATCTGTGTTGCTTCCAGCTTCTGGCTATCAGAAAAAGGCTGCTAAGAACACAGTGGAGACATGCCCCTGGAGCAAGTTGAGGCAGTTTTTTGGGTATATTCCCAAAAATGGTATAGATGGGTCTTCAGGTAGATCTATTTCCAATTTTCTGAGGAACCTCCAGATTGATTTCCAGATTGCTTGTACCAGTTTGAAACCCCACCAGCAACGGAAGAGCGTTCCTCTTTCACTTTTGTTCCTATGGGAACTGAAGGAAGGACAATCCAGAGACTGATCCACCTGGAATTCCTTCCCATATTCAATCATCAAATCCAGGCACTATTGTGAATATCAGCAAGTGCTGGCTGGCAGGAGCCTGATATAGCTGTCTCCTGAGAGGCTCTGACAGTGCCTGATTACTACAGAAGTAGAGGCTCACAGTCATCCATTGGACTGAGCACAGGGTCTTCAATGAAGGAGCTAGAGAAAGGACCAAAGGAGCAAACACATTTCATAGAAAAAACTTACTCCTGCCAGTAGTAGTTCCCTGACCATGAATGTACACATACACCGAGAGACAGAGACAGAAACAGAGACAGAGAGAGAGAGAGATAGACAGACAGACAGACAGACAGTCAGAGAAAGGTGGGAGAGAGAGAGAGGGGGAGTGAGAGAAAGAATGAATTGTGTAAATCAGAGAATGTGAGTCAAGTAAATAATCAGAAAACTACCCATCAAAAACCCCTTCATTTTAATGTCAGGAAATTATTTTTACCAGGGAAGGGTAATAAGAAGAGTAATAGTTGGTCCATAGAATCATACACTTGATAAAGCTAATCCAAGACATAGTCTGGTAATATCTTCAATTAGGTAATATTTCCTGTAAATTTACATGAGGATATTCTAGGGATGTTATCACAAATGTCCACAAAAACAAAAACAAAAACAATGATTTCAAAGATACTTGAAGCCAGATTTAGAGCAACAAAGAAAGAAATCTGGATGAATCTTACACAGGACATTAAGAACCCACAGTGTGGTACTGAATAGGTATTAGAAAAATGTGCTGGTTTCAGGTGTATGGGGGAACCTCTCAGAGTATAGCCATGAGACGCCTATCAGCAACCTTAACAGAGTTCCATTAATAGTTTTTGCTTGGACATTCACTCAATCTCCTCTATGCCTTATTCTTGAATAAATTTTGTATTGAAAATTTTGTGGATGGATTGGTGTCCCCATTGCTCCAGAAGAGTTCCAACCTGGAAACAGGAGGTGGCCATATCTTCAGGTTTCATATCCCCAAAGCTGTGTCACATCTGAGAAGACTTCAATGGATTCTTGGTTACTTTCCCTATTCCAATGTCTTTGGGGCATCATTAAAATGATTTTCACCTCCTACCCCTGCCATTTGCAGATTTCCGTTCATTCTCATTGCCATCTGACCATATTTCCTGTCCCTCCTCACACCTGACCCCAAATTCTCACTCATTCCACTCCCCATCCCCTGTCTCACCCAGTACATTCCCTCTATCTCCCTCATATAGTTACCTTCTTCCCACTTCTAAGTGATATTCAAATGTTCTTGCTTGAATCTTCCTTCTGGTTTAGCTTCTGTGGGTCTGCGGAGTGGAGCATGGTTAGCTTGTATTTCATTGCTAATATCCAGTTATCACTGTGTACACACTATGCATGTTTTTGTGGGTATTGAATACCTCGCTCAGGATGATAAATTCAAATTACATCTATTTGCCTGAAAAATGCATGATGTCTGGTTTTTAATAGTTGAATAGTATTCTATTGTGTAGATGTTCTATATTTTCATTATCCATTATTCAGTTGAGGAACATGTAGGTTATTTCCAGTTTCTAATGATTATGAATAAAGCTACTATGAATGTAGGTGAGCAGGTATCCCAGTGGTATAGTAGGACATCTTTTTGGTATATGCTCTGGAGAGATATAGCTGGGTCTTCATGTAGAACTATTACAAGTTTTTTTGAAACAACAAAGTTATCTCCACAGTAGTTGTACAAGTTTGGAATGCCAACAGCAATGGAGGATTGTTCCCCTTGCTCCAAATCCTCATCATCATATTCTTATATGCTATCACTTGAGTTTTTGATCTTAGCCATACTGATTGGTATAAGATGCAATCTCAGAGTTGTTTTGATTTGCATTTCTGTGTCCACTACGGCCTTTGAATCTTTCTGTATTTCATCATTTATTTAGATATTGAAGCTCTCACATTAATTATTACAAGCTGTGAACACTGACAAACTATTTCTCCCACAATACTATAAGCACACATTTCCATACAGTATGAATATGTGGTTGAACTATCATCAATACACATCACCATTTATCGATTATATAATAAAACAAATGATCAAGTAGCCAATTATTAAGTTGTATAGATCAAAAGGCCTATAAAACATTTCTGCTCAGTTCATTACCAGATACCATTTTTTTTCTTTTTTTCAAGAGATTGGAAAGAAAAGGGGAAAACCATAATTTAAACAAGCTGGAAAACATCTGAGAGGTATGCACAACACAAGAATTTCAGAGATTTTGATTAAGAGTATGTTAACTAAACAATGTATCTCTAACTCTTAAAAATATTTACTAGATTAACGAGCATACTCTACATGTCCTGCACAAGATACAGGCATCACATTTCTAAAAACATTTAATGGCCTCCTGTCATTTTGTAAACAGGCCCTCACTGTTAAGTTGCACACATAGGTGCAAACATAAAGTTAAGTATAAGGTTTTTTTGTCTGGAGACATTATGGAAGATAGGTGCTTTTGTAACAAAGTAGATTTTCAAATGGAGGTTTCTCAAAACAGCACAAAATAGGACAGAGAAATTAAATTATCAGTGCAAGACTTGATTTTAAAAAATGATAGATCAGCAAACCTAAGGTATTTAAGTGGTTTGGGGTTGTATTTGGAATGACTCTGTTGAGAATTCTCTATTTAGCTCTGTACCTCATTTATAAATTGGGTTCTTGCGGTTGTTGGTATCTAACTACTTTATAAATTTTGGATATTAGCCTTCAGTCAGATATAGTGTTGGTAAAGATGACTTCCCAATACATATGCTGCCATTTTATCCTGTTGACAGTTTCTTTTGCCTAACAGAAGATTTTCAGTTTTATAAGTCCCATTTATCATTTGTTATTGTTAGGGCCTGAGACATTGGTGTTCTGTTAAGGGAGTTGTCTCATGTACTAATGAATTCAAGGCTATTTCCTACATTGTCTTCGATTAGATTTAGTATATCTCATTTTACATTGAGGTCTTTGATCCACTAGGACCTGGGTTCTCTGCAGGGTGATAAGTATGGATCTATTTGCAATCTTCTATATGCAGACAACCAATTAGACCTGTAATTTTGTTCTAGATGCTTTATTTATTTCCATACTAATTAAAAATATAAATTGATTCTTTCAGAATTTTTTAAAACATGCGCAGTGTGCTTTGGTTATATCCATCCAAAAACTCCCTCCAACTTCATGTCCTTTTCTTTTTTATTCCCACTGAATCCACTGATGCTCACATGTGCATGAGTGTAGTGATACCCAGTGCATCATTAGCAACCTACCAGAAGAAAGAGAACAGAAGAAAACTGACACTTATCTAACAGCTATCAACTGTCAATAGCTTTTCAGCTAAATGAAATGTATCATGAGCCTCTCATCTTTCTGTGCAAATATTTTGACTGGCTTGATATTTTCAGAATCACTTTCTCTACACAATGACAAATGTAGAGAAATACAATTGTCTCTGTATAACCTTCTGTGAATGTGGGGGGAGGAAGTAGTTCCTCCGTTAATGAGCTACACTAAACTATGAAAATAATGGTAAATATTTATAAGACAATTAGGTAATATGTCCATTTGGAAATATAATAGTAATTGGGTCTGCCATAGTTTTTATATTTTCACCAAGAATAAAGGACTAGGCACGAATTCCTTTATTTACACTGGGCTTTAAATCCAATCTGAACGCTATTGGATACTTCCAAAATTTTGACCACTATTGTACAAATGTACTGTCTTGCTAGATCAATCATCATTGTAGCTATAAAGATTCATTATTGAATAAGGATTTTTGAAAGCAAAATAATGAAAACATGAGTAGCAATTTCGAGAACTGAATTATTTCTGCTTCTTACTTTTTGTTTAGATTTCAGGGGAAATAAAATTCAAATGGCTGCTTGCTAATAACTTCAGTAAAGGAAAAAATGACATGTGTCACATTTTTGCAAGAAGATCACAAAAGTTTATTCAGGGTGAATATATATATATATATATTTATATATATATATATATATATATTTATTTATTTATTTATGTCAATTGTTGACCATAACTTGTGGACAAAAGTGAATCCTATTCAGAAAGTAGATTAATATATTACATATATATATATATATATAAATGGATATTTTTATAGGTATGAGTATATATGTATATACACTTACACTTACCTAAGAATCTTTCTATATTCAAATATATCCATTATATATCTATATATCATCTAGGTATCTGTCATCTAGCAATCAATTTGAAAGAATTTTCTGAATAGGCTCTATTTATTCCAAGAATTAAGGACAATAATTGGCAAGTTGGAATTTATATAACTAAAAGTCTTTAGCAAAACTAAAGAAAAAATATTGTGTGAAGTGCCAAGGACCAGCCTCAGATTGCAGAGCAGACATGAAGAAGGGGCATCTGGGAGTGATGAAAGAATAACTTGAAGTTAAATTGTAGGTTACAGTCGGATGACCTATGTTCTGTTCAAGACAGCTTTTCAGACAGCTATCTCTCCAGATGGCTCTCTTTGTAATTACAAATTCTCTGGATAGCTCCTCTGTTGTAGATCAAAATCCCAGTTTTAATTTCACATCCGTTAAGTATTATTCCAGGTTCCCTTATGATTTTGCCAGGAATCAGTTTGCAAGAGCCTAGTCCCATGATTCTGAGATAGAGCTAGCAAGAATATATTTTTTTAACATGGCAAATATATTCAGAGATCTGCTTGTCTTTCTTAAATACCCTCAATAAGCTTGTTGGGTGGGATCTCACTCTAAGATTACCATTCTATCACACCTGGGTCTAACCTAGCTTTGTCTCTGGCTGACTTTGAACTCAGAAATCTACTTGGTTTTGTATCTGCCAGACAAGCTGGCTCACAGTGCAGATTCCTCTGTTCTTTTAGTTCGACAATGTTTTGTACACAACTCATATTGCATCGTTATATTTTGACTAATTGAGAATTTACATTTTTAGAGCTCATGTTTCCAGAGTTCTTTCTCACAGGCTTGAGGGCTCTTCTAAAGGTTTCAGCTTTTACCATTTTATTGAGACATTATCTACACCCTCACCTCCATCACTTGTGCTGTCCTTAATTATCATGGAATCATTAACCTTGGCAGAGAGTTCCTCAAAGGAGAATCATGAAAATAGGCACATGATTATACAAACAAGCCTTACTCCCACAGCAACCCTCAACACTACTAGAGGTCCATGCCCTGCTGGCTCTATCCCAGGGTCAGGAACCCTATCACACTATCCCTTTAATTGCCCATGCCAGACTGAATAATGAAGAAGAAATCCCATAGATTGGGAGAGGATCTTTGACAGCCCTATTTTTAATAGGTAATTAAATATGTAGAATTTATAAAGAAATAATGAGTAAAATCATAATAAAATAACCCATTAAAAAAGATGGTGCTAGGATCTCAAATAACTTTGGGAATCATCTTGCCATAGTCATACGGCAAAGATCATCAATGCAATTGACAAGAAATTCAACAGGGAAAGAAGAAACTTCACTCATATTTTCAAGATTGTAAACTAGTACAGCAACTATAGAAATCAGTGTGGAAGATTCTCAAAACTAAAATTAAATGGACCCTATGGCACAGGACAAAGGACTTAATCACCTACTTCGTAAACTCTTATTCAACCCTGTAAATCATTGCTTTTTGCACAATGAATATGGAATGCAAACACCCTACATATCCTTGTACTGCTTGCTTGAAATCCCGAGTTTCTAACAGGTACACAGGTACTGAATATATTGTCATCTGAAATAAGTAAAAGAAGGACATACCCATTTTATTAAGTCTTTTGATCTAATCAGGTTTGGAATTAAATGTATGAATTTAATTATGTTGTTTCTTTGATATGTGCAACACATCCTCTCTTTGTTAACAAGCTCTCACCATTGCTGATTGTAATATTGGAAAACTAAGTCCAAAATCAACCTTTGATCTTTAATGGTTATTCTTTTGTCAATAATTTTCTTTTGGTTCTTGAGTTCACCATACTTCTCATGTGAATTTGTGTGGTTTAGGTTTGTATTTTCTTACAATGTAGGAATATGTACATCATGAAGTACAACAGGTCATCTTTTTATATGTCATTTTTATTTTAATATATTTGAAGTTAAATGTAAAGCTAACAAGATTTATTTTATAAAATGATAAAAAACATACTTTTAAGGATATACTGCATGTGGGATTATAATATTGCACAGCAATTATTAATGCATACATAATATACTCTACATGTTATAATTCAATACATCACAAAATCTCAGTAATGCTAAGTAAAGACATCTAGGTAAAATTATGCCCTTTATTTTTGGTTTACATTTTGCCTGAAAAAATTGCTCAAGAAAACATCCATCCTGTGCCAGTTATATAGGATCACGTTTTGTATTTCAGTCTCTTTCCCAGTGGTTAATGAAATTTGAGAGATTTAATGGTATAGACA
>NW_022196911.1:69111133-69115104 GCF_008632895.1 Mastomys coucha | reverse complement strand
CATTATTATATACACATATGGAAAAGGCAGCTTTGGCTCATCTCTAGAGGTACACTAGGAAAGGTAGAACAATATTTTGGACAAAAATTCTCTGAGGGAAAATTCTATGGTGGACAATATTCACAACACATGATGAAGAATAACATTTGGACTAGAGGAACATTTGTCATCTTAAATCTTCAACCTCCTGGACCTACAATTCTACGGGGTATTTTTCAATATACGTTAAGCTATGTTCCTTGAAATGGGAGTGATGTTATACATAAAACACACACACACACACACACACACACACACACACACTGAGAAAACCTCAGGTTCTCCTCTACTCAGGATATAGACTCTGCCTAATTGCTTTCTTGGCATTTGACCAGAGCAATCAAATGTATCTTTTATGACATATTTTTGTTGGCATTATTAATCAGGAAATGGAATATAATAATGATACCATCCCTCAAAAGCAGATACTAATCACCCCAAGGCAGGAGTAATAGGAAAATACTTGTAATAAATTTATTGATAATCTTGACAAATAAGGATTATTTTGAGATTAAAAATTTCCTATAATGAATATTATTTTAAAAGTTCAAAGGCTAATAACATAATAATCTTCACATAGAATATGTCTCACAAAGCTCAATATTATAGCCTACTAAACTATACAGAACATTATGCAACCGGTTTGTAAAAAATAGTTATTAATATTATTGTGGATTAAACGCTTATATTTGAAAATACTACTTCTATAATTTGTTTCAACTTGAAATCTATGCCATTATCAATTAATAATGTCTGGTTATACTGGTGAAAGATTGTTTAATGTTTTGTTTTGTAAATAACTACTTAATATGAATATAAGCTGTGTTTCAGGGTAAAATGTTTCCAATTCCTAATAAAGTACAGGTCTTCCTCTGGGAGATCTCTGATAGAGTAAGGTTTCAACATTATTTAAATTCATAATAATATGATTTTCATTGTAAATAACAGGTTTCTGTATTAATACTAGTATAGTAATTACATATCAATTTAGTCTGTTGCAGAGATCATCTAATTGCTCTCAGGTTTGAGTTTGTTCTAAATGTTTTGCCATATTCTTAACATTTGTACAGTTTGTCTCTAGTATGCATGGTATGTCAGGAGTGAAAATATGATTTCTGTGTGAAGGACTTGATACATTATTTACATTGGTAATGTTTGCAGTATAGATTCTGCGGTCACCTTGAAGATTTCAGGACTGGGAAATGTATTTTCCACATTCATTCCATTTATAAAGTTAAGGGCGTAGGGAAAAGGATTGTTATATTCACCATATTTGAAAGGTTTGTCCCCAGAATGGGTTTTGTGATGTGGTTGGAGAGCTGAGGAGTTGGGAAAACAATTCCGTACTTACTACAACTGTTAAGTTTGTCTGTATGGATTCTGTGGTGAGAATGAAGATTTGAGGAGCAGGAAAAAGATTTTCTACATTCATTTACACATGCAAGGTTGTTTTCCAGTATGGATTCTTTGATGAACTTGAAGACACAGAATCAGGTAAAAGGCATGCCACATTTCATAAACTTGTAAGGTTTCTATCCTTTGTGGACTCTGTAGTGATTTTTAAGATTTGAAGACTGTATAAACCTTTTCCCACATTCATTACATTTGCAGGTCTGACTCCTGTATGGATTCTGTGGTGAGCTAGAAGATCTGATGACTCAGGAAATGATTTTCCACAATTATTAGATTTATACAGTTCACATTCAGGGTGTATTCTGTGGTGAGCTTGCAGTTTTCAGGACTGTGTAAATGATTTCCACACTAATCATTTTTAAATGTTTTGTCTACAGTATGAAGTCTGTGGTGAACTTTAAGACTTGAAGACGAGGAAAAATATTTACCACATTCATTGCATTTGTAAGGTTTGTCTCCTGTGTGGATTCTGTGGTGAACTTTAAGACTTGAGTAACGGGAAAATGATTTCCCACATTCATTACATTTGTATGGTTTGTCTCCTGTGTGGATTCTCTGATGAACTTGAAGATTTGAAAACTGGATAAAATATTTCCCACATTCATTGCATTTGAAAGGTTTGTCTCCTGTATGGATTCTGTGGTGAACTTTAAGACTTGAGTAACGGGCAAATGATTTCCCACATTCATTACATTTGTATGGTTTGTCTCCTGTGTGGATTCTCTGATGAACTTGAAGATTTGAAAACTGGATAAAATATTTCCCACATTCATTACATTTGTAAGGTTTGTCTCCTGTATGGATTCTGTGGTGAACTTTAAGGCTTGAGTAATAGGTAAATGATTTCCCACATTCATTACATTTGTAAGGCTTGTCTCCTGTATGAATTCTGTGGTGAACTTTAAGACTTGAGTAACAGGTAAATGATTTCCCACATTCATTACATTTGTAAGGTTTGTCTCCATTGTGAATTCTGTAGTGTCTCTTAAGACCTGACGAATCTAAAAAGCTTTTCTCACAGTTATTACATTTGAAAGGTTTCTCTCCTGTATGGATTCTGTGGTGAACTTTAAGACTTGAGTAATGGGTAAATGATTTCCCACACTCATTACATTTGTAAGGTTTGTCTCCAGTGTGAATTCTGTAGTGCCTTTTAAGACCTGAAGAATATAAAAAGCTTTTCCCACAGTTATTACATTTGAAAGGTTTGTTTCCTGTATGGATTCTGTGGTGAACTTTAAGACTTGAGTAACAGGTAAATGATTTCCCGCATTCATTACATTTGTAAGGTTTGTCTCCAGTGTGAATTCTGTAGTGTCTCTTAAGACCTGAAGAATCTAAAAAGCTTTTCCCACAGTTATTACATTTGAAAGGTTTGTCTGCGGTATGGATTCTGTGGTGAACTTTAAGACTTGAGTAACGGGTAAATGATTTCCCACACTCATTACATTTGTAAGGTTTGTCTCCAGTGTGAATTCTATAGTGCCTTTTAAGACCTGAAGAATGTAAAAAGCTTTTGCCACAGTTATTACATTTGAAAGGTTTGCCTCCTGTATGGATTCTGTGGTGAACTTTAAGACTTGAGTAAGGGGAAAATGATTTCCCATACTCATTACATTTGTAAGGTTTGTCTCCAGTGTGAATTCTGTAGTGTCTCTTAAGACCTGAAGAATCTAAAAAGCTTTTCCCACAGTTATTACACTTGAAAGGTTTGTCTCCTATATGGATTCTGTGGTGAATTTTAAGACTTGAGTAATGGGTAAATGATTTCCCACATTCATTGCATTTGTAAGGTTTGTCTCCTGTGTGGATTCTGTAGTGATTTTTAAGATCTGAGTACTGTATAAATCTTTTCCCACATTCATTGCATTTATAAGGTTTATCTCCTGTATGGATTCTGTGGTGAACTTTAAGACTTGAGTAACAGGTAATTGATTTCCCACACTCATTGCATTTGTAAGGTTTGACTCCAGTGTGAATTCTGTAGTGCCTTTTAAGACCTGAAGAATGTAAAAAGCTTTTCCCACAGTTATTACATTTGAAAGGTTTGTCTCCTGTATGGATTCTGTGGTGAACTTTAAGACTTGAGTAACAGGTAAATGATTTCCCACAAGTATCTTCCACTTGATATGGTCCAAGTTTTACTGCATACATGGACATTTCCTTATGTTTATCTAAATGGTAGAACTTGTCACTAAGTAGATTTAATTGTTGAGGGAGCTGCAATAAATTTTTAGAGAAATATCTTTCACATCGATGATATTCAGTAATTTTTTCTCTTCTCCAAATTCTTTGTTCATAAGGTATTGAAGTACTGCGTAATCCCATACAACTTGATAAATGCTTCAGGAAAGTTTGTTTATTCACACAAATGTCACTCTTTAATGGTTTTGTATTTCTCTGTAGGACAGAGTTGCATTTCAAAACTTGTAAAAATTCTGCTAGAGTAGCCTCCAACTGTAAAAATGGGAGTGATCCAGTCTGAGTTCTCTCAGGAATAGCTAGAACTTCTTTATTCT
>NW_022196911.1:69107302-69110042 GCF_008632895.1 Mastomys coucha | reverse complement strand
AAGGCATGCTGCCACCCAGGCCAAACAGGTGAGATCTCTACACCCTACTCCCCTGCCAGCTAGGTTCCCTGGCAAGCACAGCAGCTGTGAGGTCTGCTCCATCAACTTCATGCTGCATCTTCCAGTACACACCACTGCCTGCAATCCCAGATGCCTGCAGCCATCTGAAACCACAAGATCTGTCTGCATCTGCTGACACCCTGGACAAACAGAGGTCTGAAGTCATAAGGTACTAACAGCTCTGCCTGAAACCCTGGAAACTTACTGCCACCCAGGTCATCCCAGCTATACATGAAATCCCAGAGACCTGCAGCCATCAGGGACTACCTGGCCTGCCAACACCAAGGACAATCAGATGGCTAAGGGGCATAGTACAAACATAAGCAGCAAAATGCAGGGCAATGTGATACCACAAGAACACAGCTATCCTAGCACAGTAGCCCTGTACATCCTAGCAAACATGAAGTGCAAGAAAATGACATTGAATCTAATCTTATGAAGATGACAAGACACTTAACAATGAAATATATAAATCTATTAAAGAAATACATGAAAATAAACTTAAATAAAGGACCTATAGAGAAAATGAATAAACACTAAGAAATATAGATAAGTACAATCAAACATTAATAAAAGAATAATAATGTCCAATATCTAAAATGAAGAATTAGAAGTTATTAAAAAAAATAAAATTGAGGCAATCTTGCAAAAACAAGGAAAGAGATTAGGAGATACATATACAAATATCACTTACAGAATATTAGACATAGAAGACAAAATCACAGGTATAAAAAATACAATAGAAGTATATAAGTTGGTCAAAGAAAATGCCAAATCTAAATCTTTTCTAACACAAGACATGGAGGAACTTTGGAAAACTATGAAAAAACCAAACCTAAAATCAATAGTAATCAATAGGCTTAGAAGATTGCCAGCTCAAAGACACAGAAAATATCTTCAACAAAATCATGGAAGAAAGTTTTTCTCATCTAAAGAAAAAATATGGCTTTAAATATACCTAAAGCTTGAAGAACACTAAATAGATAGGATCAAGAAAAAAGTACACACAGCACATGATATCTAAAGACAAATATACAGAACAAAGAAAGACTGTTAAAGGCCTCAAGAGTAAAAGGTCAGGGAACATACAAATACAAACATCAGAAACACACCCAACTTCTCAACAGAGAACCTAAAAGCCAGAAGGGCCTGGACATAAGAAACAATAGATATCAGCCCAGCAACTATATCCCCTGAAGCACTGAATTATCGTGGATGGAGAAAACCAAGATTCCATAACAAAACCAAATACAAAAAGAATCTTTCCATAAATCCAGCCCTATATTGAAACTAGAAGTAAAATTCAAACACTAAGAGAGAAATTATACCCAAGGAAAGAAAATAAATTAATAATTAACACGAGAAAATCCAAAAGAAGACAATATCTCTTGCACAAACACATACACACACACACACACACACACACACACACACACACACACACATACACAACCACCAACATCAAATTAACAGGAATTAACATTCTTGGTCATTAATATCTCTGAACAAAAGTGGATTCTATACACTAATAAAAAACAGAGACTAACAGAATTGATACATCATTTTGCTGCATACAAAATCCACACCTCAGCAACACATACAGACACTACATCAGAGAAAAGTACTGGATAAAAACATTTTCCAAGCCAATAAATACAAGAAACAAGCTGGAGTAGTCATTCCTAAATCTAATAAAATAGACAATGAACCAAAAGAAATCAAAACACAAGGGGCAGGACACTTTATACTCATCAAAGGAAAAATTCACCAGATGAAGTCTCAATTCTGAATGTCTGTGCTCCAAATGCACCCACATTCATAAAACAAACATTACTGAAGCTTGAAACATACATTGAACCCCACACAATAATAGTGGGAGTCTTCAAGACCCATGTCTCTCACCAATGGGCAGATAATCAAAACAAAATAAACATAGGAATAATAAAGCTAGCAAACATTATGATTCAAATGGACTTAACAGATATATACAGAGCATTTCACACAAACACAAAACAATACACATTCTTCTCAACAACTCAGAGAACCTTCTTCAAAATGAACCCTACACTTGGGCACAGAGCTAGCATCAACAGATATAGGATTTTTGAAATAAGCTTTAGCATATTTCAGCATACCATGGATTAAAGCTGAACATCAACACCAGAATAACAGTTTGTCTGCAAACTCATAGTTATTAAACAATTCTCTAATCAATGACCACAAGATCAAAGAAAAAAATAAAGAATTTAAAGACTTTTTAAATTCATTGAAAATAAAGGCAAAACATGCCCAAACTTATGAGACATAATGAGAGCAGTGCTAAAAGGAAAGCATATGGCACTAAATGCCTTCTTAAAGAAAATAGATACATCTCATACCAGCAAATAAAAAGCACGCCTGGAAGGAAGCACTAGTACAAAAATGCAAACACACCAATAAGTAGCAGATGGCAGGAGATAAGCAAACTTATGCATGAAAGCAAATATTAGGAACAAAGATAACAACACAAAAAATCAAAGAAACGAAGAGCTGGTTCTTGTCAACAAGATAGGCAAATTCATACCCAAACTACTAAAATCCAGAGACATTATCTCACCCCAAAATAAAACAAATTCGGAAATGAAAGCATGGACATAACAGGCAGTGAAGAAATCTAAACAATCATTATCTCTTACTTCAA